>NC_081568.1:3781208-3871881 GCF_022355385.1 Mustela nigripes
TTATCCTGTCGCGGGCAGTTATCCTGTCGCGGACATTTATCCTGTCGCGGGCAGTTATCCTGTCGCGGACATTTATCCTGTCGCGGACATTTATCCTGTCGCGGACATTAATCCTGTCGCGGACATTTATCCTTTCGCGGACATTTATCCTGTCGCAGACATTAATCCTGTCGCGGACATTTATCCTATCGCAGACATTTATCCTGTTGCAGACATTTATCCTGTCACGGACATTTATCCTGTCGCGGGCAGTTATCCTGTCGCAGGCGTTTATCCTGTCGCAGGCGTTTATCCTGTCGCGGACCTCTTCACTGTCTGGCTCGGGGGCCTCTCTGCTCTGCACTCAGGCTCTTGCAGGACATTGTTTTGGTTGAAGTGTGTGAAGATAATACAGTTTTGTGCGGAGCTGATAAAGGGAGAGGAGTATTTTAATAGCCTCTTCAGATCATTATGGATGTTCTTCGACACTGTGGTGAACTTCCACAAGGGGGACCTCCCGGAAGGCTGGATGCAGCTTGAAATCTGAGCCTCCCCAGGGAGTCTCCACTGAGCGGCCTGGGGCTCTCGCAGTGCGTGGAGGTGGCCTTCTGCCCAGTCGTGATTCTGTGACTTGCTCCGCGCACTTGGAAAGTACTGACTTGCACAGGTCTTCCAAATATCAACAGTATCGAGAAAACAGGCATTAATGTCGTCACTGATCTCATCAGATTTTTGAAGCTGTCAAGCTCTGGGTGGCTGATGGAAGGTTTTCCAAAATTCTGGTTTTGCTTAAGAGCTCACATTTTATCTTGGACAACAGCGATAAATTTCCTTGCAGTGACTAGGTTCACTTTATTCATTTTTGAGAAAGTGTCTGTCTTGGTCTGAAGAGCTGTAGTCAGTCAGTCATTCTTTCAGGGAGATGTGGGTGTTGCTCCCCGTGCCAGCAGCTCCCAGGCCCTGGGGCCCCGGCTTTCGTGCCGTCCGTCTGGGCTGAGCCCTGGGAAGAAGGCAGGTCACTCCTGAGTGAAAGTGCTGGTGGTGTGAAAATTGTTTTGACCCTGAGGACTCTGGGGGTCTGCGAACCACACTCAAGTGTCGCTGTGCTTCTCGGCTGGGTCAGAACGGCTGTGGGTCAGACCAAAGCCAGGCCTGCTGGGCAGCTGTGCGGAGCTTCCTGGAACCTCATAGAAGTCCACCATTTCCCAGTGAGCCTGCGGCAGCCAGTCTTTCTCCCAAGTTCCACTCCTTGTGATACCTTTGCTGAGACAGCCAGGTGCCTTTGTGTCCTGTGTGTGAGTGAGAGCGGGGTGGTTGGTCGCCTCGGTCCCCACCGCCCCCAGTAAGATACATGGCGCTCTGTGGGGCCCTGGTGCCTCACATTTTAACCTGTTTTCATGTAAGAAACATGTTCCCATTTGAACTTCAGGATCCTTCACGTACACGGTGTTACAGGAAGGAAACCAGAATTTTAGAGCTTTACGAGAAGTTCACACTTCACTGAAGGTGGCTTGCGTTTTGGTTTCCTTGTGTCCTCAGGTCGCCTAGGCCAGCTGGGCTTGAAGGAGGGCTTCCCGTCCGCTGTGAAGAACATCAGCTCTGTTATCGGCATGTTCATCCAGCACGCCCGGGACGAAGGTAAAACCTTTGTTGATTGAAGTGGTTTTTGAGTCGCACGCGGTGCTCGGTGCCCCCCACTGCCGTGCGCTTGCGGGGATCGGCCTGTGGCCACTGGGCCTGTGCGCCCCGCGTGGGAGCTGCTGTGGGTTTTCTGGTGTGTGGTTTAAATTACAATTTAACTAAAATTTAGCTGATTTTAGTTAAATAACTTCTGAAAAGCCTTCTGCGAAATGAGAAGGCCCTCACAGCAGGGTCTTGGGCCTGGCCGCGGCCCGGTGGCCCCGGCTGCTGCTCCGGTGGTGCACTGTGGTGTGCGGGGCGGGGAGGGCTAAGCTCCCCGCAGGGCTGCGTTCCTCGTGTTCAGAGCAACGTGTAAAACTCCCACTGGATAGCCAGTGGGCTCACCACTTTGCCAAATGCTTTGGGATCCACATTTTATGGAGACTCTGGAATGGAGTGTGATCCTTCCAGAGCTGCTCCGGGAACCTTTGGCGCGGGTCACACGAGGCTGGGAGCTTTTTGGCCGCATGGCCTGTGCTGGCTCTGCCAGGGCTGGGGGCCAGGTCAGCACTGCGGCCTGCCCACAGCCCTTCTGCTCCGCTGCTCTTCTGTTTCTTCCATCTGCAGATGTGTGCTTCACCCATTGTTTCATTGTAGGACTTTTCTTTCATATTTTTCATGCCGGCAGCAGGTGTCCTGTATGTGAATAGTGATTCAGTGGAGGACAGCATGAACATTTTGAATCACAAGCATCTTCTTGTGTAATGACGGATATGAAAATTCCTTGCAGATATCCCGTGGGGCATCCAGCTGGCGGCTGTGTACGCGCTCTGTGATTTGAGTCCCAGCAATCCAGCGGAAATATCCAAGATCCTGGAGGCCTGGCGCCAAGAGACCGCGCACAGCGTGCCCTCCGCGGTGCTCAGCTGCCTGGAGGAAGTCAGCTCGCTGTGCGCGGAGGAAGTCGGCTAAGCCACCCCGCGCCCGGTGTCTAGAGAAGTGCCTTTACATATCTCGAGTACAAATAGATGAGTCAGCCCGCGGAGCACAAACTGAGGTTTTAAAAGGAAAGACATCGAAGAGAGAAAATGCCCAGAGGCTCTCCTCACTGTGGTGAGGAGACAGAAGCCAGCCGTGGCAGGGCTGCCTTTCCCTAAACTGCATACATTTCACTTAAGGCTGTTGTGATCCCATGACATGTGGGTTGTATTATTGTGTCTTGGTCAAACAACAAAAACTTGAACTTAGCCCTTTTTTGCTGCAGAAAGTGTCCTTTAGTCGCTTTTTAAAATTGAGTGGCATTTTATAATGAATTTAATATAAAAGCAGTGATTTGGTTCCCAGGCTAATTTTGAACTTTGCGCTGAAATGATTGACTAGGGAAAAATAAGCTGGCTGAGAAAGAGCTAGAAGACTCTTCGGCTGTCTCAGCTGGAAATGGGCTTCAAATTGTTTCTCAAGGTATAGTGCGCGACTGGTCAGAGGAGAACCCAAGAGAACCTTAGAGACCCGCTCTAGTGCATCATCTTCCTATCTCTGCAGGCCCTTCAAACTGTCACTGTATCAGGACGAGGAGGGCTGAAGAGTAGACGTTCACTTGCAGGCTTTGTGTCAGCGACCTGTACATAGACAATTCAGAGACGCACAGGCAGGTCTCTGTGTGTGCCGTGTATATATGGACCGTGCTATGATGTGCTTCACATTTGATGATATTCCACTTTCGGAATTTTAGTATTTGTACATAGAAAATGGGTTTAATAACTCACCGTGGTTCTGATTTGTCTTATATTCATCATTTCTTAAAATTCTTGTATGTGTTTTTTATAATAAAAAATTAAAAGTAAGCCATGCACATGATTGTTCTGATCAGTGAAGAGTGACACTTGGCATTCCTTCTACTCTAACCAAAGACGGAAAATTCTCCACTCTAACCAAAGATAAAACGGCCATTCCAAGTGGTAGAAACATGCTACATTACCATTGTCTAGCGGGTTTCTCCGAGATGCTCTTAGTGACATTGGAAACCGGATGATTACATGCTGATTGGCCCCCATGATTGGGTTTGTTTACTTACAAGTACTGCTGCCCTTTAAAAATTACATTTGACAACTATTTTGCTACTCCTGCCTCGTGTTTTTAAAGTAATTATAACAAACATAATTGAGATTTATAAATAACTCTTCATTGCCCTTTGGAAGCTCTTTGTTGGTGTGTTGTTCTTTCTTCCAGTGTTTGCTGAGTATGTGCTCGCGCTAGGGGCCTCGCTGGGAGGAGCCAGAGAGCAGAAAGCCAGGGCCTGTGACCTGCTGGGAGAGAAAATCCTACCCCCCACCCCAGTGAATGAGCAGTCAGAAATTGTAGTGAGGGCATGAAGGAAGCGTGGAGCTGTGCACAGGAGTAGTAGGGGTGACTCCTCTCTTTCTGTGTATTGGGCAAGGAGGGTCCCTCTGAGGAGGCAGCAGGTGAGCTAGGGTCTGGGAGGCGGGAGCCAGCCCCGAGAGGAGACCAGTGACCGTCCTGGACCGGGGACTGTCTCTGAAGGGGAGGAGCCCGTTACATGCGGGAAGGGGCTGGTATAGCCCGGACACGCTGTTGAAGGAGGCGAGCGTTTGGTCCGTCATGCAGGTGACTGCCATCCTTTGGACCTGGCAGCTCCAGGCTTGGTGGTGGTTGGATGGTTTGAGCAGAGGTCTCCTATGCGAGATCACATTTTAGTAGGGCCGTTCTGGGGCCACAGGATGGGAGCAGGGCAAGAGGGGCACCAAGACCCCTTAGGAAGTCTGGGGAGAGCCCGGGGTGGCCGCGGAAGACAAAGGGTACGTGGGTTTCAAATCTATCTTGGAGGTTCCCTGCTAAATTCACGCACTGGGGAACGGGCCAGGTAGAAGTCGAGACTCCGAGGTTACTGGGTTAGGCACCATGGGTTGGGGATGGGCACAGGTTTGGTGGTTGGAATCACAAATACTAAGTGTGCTTTCAGGATGTGGGAATCACGAGCATAATTTTTATAGGCAAAAGTATGGAGGTAGAATAAATCGGGCAGAAGTTGGGGAGTTGACATCGTGGGGAGACTATTTAAAAGCTGTGTACCTGTGTGCGTGTGTGTGTGTATGTGTGTATGCGCGTGCATGCACATGTGAAGTCACAAGGGAGAAGACCTTGCCAACAAGTACCTCCTTGTGACTTGAAGTTGCAGGGGCTGGAGGCAGTGGTGTGGTCCCTTGACGGTTGTTTCCTGGCCATAGCGAAGAAGGGGGGGAGGCAGGCAGGCGGCCACTTGTGCCACGGGTCAGGCGAGGTGATGAGTGCATTTTATCTTCAGTGGGTAGCAGTGACCTTGGGGAGCATTTCCCAAAGGTAAGCATGTTAAGGCAAAGAGATTAGGTTTGCAGGTGGCTTGTAGGGGAATTTCTGGTGAATGGGTTGGTCATAGTTTTATAAGCTCAGTAGGCTTATGTGTTTTTAATTGGCAGAGGATAGGGAACCCCAGACTTTTTCCATTGGTTGTTGAGCTCTGGTCACCAGGTGTGTGGAGCTCACTTGCCAGTGTCCGTTCGGTGTTGTGGCCTATTGGGCAGACCCGACGTCCCCTGGAGCGCTCTGGCAACCTCAGGCTGTGAAGCAGTTCTAAGCTACGGTTAGACTGAATTTCTGGTATCCAAGCAGATCCCTGGGCTGTGGGGTGTAGGATTTAAACGAGCGTGTCAACAGGTGAGTGAGCACTTGCAGCCGGAGTGAATGGGGGAGGCCTTAGCCTAGCGCTGGGTCCACCGGGCGCCCGGGAAGCACACGGGCTCTGGGTGGCCCAAGCTGAGCAGCCAGGACAAGCCTGGCCATCTGCTCCTCTGCTCCTGCGATGACGCTCTCATGGGGCCACACGCTCCAGGCTGGGCTGCTGGACACAAAGGGTGCAGGATCCTGAGGAGCTGCCCCGGGATGGCGCCGGAGAGGAGGGGCAGTGAGCAGTGTGGCCCATGATCTGAGCTCACTTCTGAGCCCTGTGCCCGTGAACTTTCCTGAGAAAGCCCTAGCCTTTCATCCCAAACACAAAATCCACTGGCGGGTGATACTTCAGGCTGTCATTTCTCTCTCTAAAGACAGGATGTGACTGTGGAGCTCAGCCTGGATGTGGAGAGCCGGAGACTGCGTGCGAGCTTGGGAATGGAAAGAGTCGCGCCGTGGCCATTAGGGGGCGCTGCAGCCTCGCCCATGGACCGCACCACCAGGACACAGAGGGCACCTTCGCTGGGATGCAGGCTGAGTGCGCGTCACCCTCCCCGGCCTGTCACCCAGGGAGACCTCCTTCTGCGCGCGTTGGGCCTTGAGTGGAGTGCGTTCTCCCCAGCAGTGAACGGGAGGGACGCGTGGAGGTAACGTGGGAGACCGCGGAGTTGGGGAGCACTCCTCCCCCTCCCGCCAACTGCAAATGCAGATTTTGCCTGTTTGTTGGTTTTTTTTCTGGATGTTCTTTAATGATCTTAGAGCGGAATGCTTTGACAAAACGAAGAGTAGATAAGGCGGCCAGGTGCGTCAGTGGTGGCGCTGTGGGGGGGAGGCTGTGTGAGCGCCCCCACGGTTAGCCAGGCGTGTGACGCCAGCCTGCCCATACTGAGCGATCCCCGCTCCTCCAGGTCACATTCCTCATGTGTCCTCTCGTGTCGCACGGTATTGTCAGGAACCTAGTGTGCAGAGAGCCCAGAAGTGTACGTCTAACCGTGCCTCGTGAAGACTGAGGAAGCCACACAGGCTTCAGTGTGGAATGTTCTGGAAACACAGGGGAAGTGCTTCAGAAGGAAGACACAGCCACTAACTTAAAGCCTTCCTCCCTTTCATCCTTCTGTTTGCCGGGCACTTTCTCCGAGAAATTCAGTTCATGGTTTTCAAACCATTCGTGTTCCTGCCTCGAGACTCCCGAGGAGGGACCTACATGTATGGCGCCACATGTTGTCTTTATGTGCAGGGGTCATTTGTGTGAGGTCCAGAGCGGTCCCGTACTGAGCCAGTGTGTTCGTGCGGAGTGGTCAACGACCGAGCTGTGAGTGACGTGCCAGCGGGAGGTGGCGCGCTCCAGCTGCAGGGAAGCGACAGTGTCTGCGTTCTGTGGAGGACCTTGGGGGTTTGCAAACAACACTACAACCAGGGCTTCCTGGCACACGTGCCCCCGCGTGTCCATGCCCACACTTGGAGCCTTGCCTCCCCCAGGTGGACTTCTGACTCTCCTACTGGACCAGAAAGCTGGTCCTGCCCAGCCCATCCAAGGACGCTGTGCCCAGGGAGGGGACCCTGGGGGGCGCCGGGCGGACCAATCCCCAGATCCTGGTTCTCAGAGGGCATGACTTCCCCCCACACCCGTAGAGTCCCAGAGTGGAGCTGTCCAGGTTGTGCGGAACGATCCTGCAGGCCAGGTGCACAGCTCCAGCAGCGGGGGTCCCTGGGCGCTACCTCTGCCCTCCCGGCCACTCGGCTGAGACCCCCTTGACCCCTCCTGCTTCAGTGTGGGGGCAGCGGGAGAGGAAGAGGAGGGCCCGTTACTCTCTTCCCACCCCGAGAACCATCCTTCTTTGTTCTCAGTTGTTTGCGGGGTCTCTCAGAGTGTTAATTTTTTTCTTAACAAACAGTCATTAATTGGCTGCTCGGGGATAATCTGCCCTAAATCAAGAGTGTACAGCCTCAGAGAAGGAAAGCTAGGGATCGCGTATGTAAGCCCTGAGCCCAGCGCGCCTTTGCATTCATGGGAGCTGCTCCGCTCCATTGTCCTGTTGCTGCCTGTAAATATGTATTATTATAGACCCATTTTAATCATCTAATTGGGATACGGTGTATTTTTTATTTAATTTCCATGTTGATTTCGTACTGTGTGCATGTCATAAATTAAAAATGAAAGCAGGTCACACACTGGCCCGTCAGTCTCCCTCCAGCCCCGTTCCTCCAGCCCTGCTTTCTGGGCCCACAGTTCCCCGCCCGGGCTCCTGGGCTTCCTTCCACATCCACAGGTGGTGTCTCAGGACTGAGGCCAGTGTCAGGGGCCACATGCCCTTGTCCTCCCTGTCTGCCACAGACCCCAGAGGTCACCAACAGCTGAGCTGCAGATTCTCCTGCCCATGGGGAACTGGGTCCTCTGGGGAAGCTGTCCCTTTGGTGGAAGGCATGGGGCCGGGAGGGCCTGGGGTGACCAAGAGAACTGAATCATGTTGAGCTGTTGGAAGTGGGCACGCTCTGAAGCGGAAGGTGCCGGAGGGTCTGGAGGGCTGTCCCTTTGCTCCGGCCTCAGGATGCGGAGCTCCCACTGGGGCTCTTGTTCCCCCTGAAGCGTGGGGAGCGCTGCGGAGCCCGCTGGCGGAAGGGGAGGCTGGTGAGCAGGGGCGTGCGGCGGCCTGAACCCAGCTTTCGCCCAGACAGCGCCTGCATCTGAACCCCTTGTCTCGGGTGGGCGACTCCTAGGATCGCCTAATGTCCAAGCCGACACCAGTCAGATTCTTGCAAACAACCTAATAAATAGGTAGCAAACCCCAAGTGAAGGAACCATTCTGCCTTCTGAGGCATGGTATTTAAGCTGTTGTGACAATCATTCAAAAATGAGCACCTAGTAATGTTTTGGGAGTTGGAATCTAGAGGCAAGGAGTATGTTGTATGATGCGGAGTTAACCAAGTCAGCATCTGTTTACACCTGCTTTGTTCCCTGCTGTATTTAAGGCCCCTCAATCGTATGGACTAATGGAAGGGGACAAGAGGTTAGTGAACCATTGGCAGAATGGCCAAGGCCTCACATGTCAGGCACTCTGCCTGGTCCCTGCACCTTTCCCACATGTCCCTGGGGACCTGGAAACCACCTCGACCTGCCCATCAGTCATGAGCAGAGATAATCCGGCGCGCGTTTTCTTTTAATCATGAACAGTCCTGTTTGCCAGTGTTTGGACAACCCGAATCTGACCTGCAGAAACTTCTTTGGCAGGAAGACTGGGTAAGTGCTGAGTGTGCCAGCGCAGGCAGAAAGCTCCCCTGACCTGTATCTCTGTAGTCTTTTAACAATGCTTCTCCGTCTGGAAAAAAAATGAGTTTGTGGAGAAAAAGTGTAGTCTTTAAAAAAAAAAAAAAAAAGGCATTTAGCCTACAGGGGTTTCTTGTGTTCCACGGAACGCTGCCAGCCCCCATAGCTGCCCTGCCCAGAGCAGGGGGCGCCCCCATCAATGACTCCAATGTTCTTGTGATTTCGTCTGGAGCTTCTGCAAGCACATCACCCCGGGGGTGTGGGGGATAAGAGGGAGAGAGACACCCCACGTGCGGAGGACCTGCCTCTTGCAGAGCGTTTACTAATTCTGGAGACTTATGAGTGTGGAAACTTCTAGAAAGGCAGAGTTGGGGTCCTTCATGGTGGCAGCAAGTACTCAAGAGTCCTGTCTCTTCTGGAGAATCCAGGGAGAGACCAATTGAGAAAACCAAACAGGACCCTGGCCTCCACCTTCAAATGCAAAAGAGCTGCTTTACGAAGTGGGAGGAGTCCCTGTGCGGGGCGGTCTCCAGCTGGGTCCCCAGGGACAGTCCCTGGGGAGCCCTCTTGCAGTGGAAGCAGGGGTGAGACCCAGGCCCAGGGGCTGTGCAGACCACCTCTCCTCTGTCTACACCCAAGAGCCAGCCTTTGTTTGCAGCTGGGAAATCTGTGTGTTACCTGGCACTGGAATGGGAAGTAGTTTTGAAAGCGCTCACTCCTGACCTTTCCAAATTTGTATTTTTGAGGGGACCAACACAGGCCCTGACACAGGCTCCGGACCTGGTGGCGGTCGTCCAGAGTAATGTCTTCAGATGTCTTTGTTCATTAAGCCTGTTTGTCTAGTGATGAGGAAATGAGTTCTCTGGATTCTGGTGCAACTGTGAAACCTATAACTTTCATTTCTAAATAGAAACACTGGTGCTGAAAAAAACGAATTAAGATAAATACAAGTGGCAACTGTCCGCTCACGTGGCTTTATCTTTGGCTTTCTCCAGCTGCCCACCCCCGTTTTCTCAGTGCACCCGAGACAGGGGAGAGGTTATGGTGCATGGTTTGTTTTTACATGTGGCCCTCTACCTGGCAATTCCTTTTCACTCACGTTCCACAGTGTGGCCAAGTGGGGAGAAAGAGAGAGAGAGAGAAGAAAAATCTTAGAGTAAGAAGACTCTCCTGCACAGGATTTCAAAACCATCTGGGGCAGGCGGGGTCTGTGACAGGCGTGGTGCCAGCTCTGCCGGGTGGGGGCGCGCTGCACCTGGTCCGCAGCCTGCAGAACCCCTCAGTCGGGCCCAGCCTCAAGGTCCCAGGCTCAGAAGGGCATAGACAAAAAAGGACCTCATGCATATCGCAGGTGAGCCCAGATGTGCCCCCCGGATGTGTTCCGGGGATGACCTACTGCAGAAGCACAGACGCAGGGGCTGGTGTCAGCGGGGCTCCTGAAGGGCCTGGAAAAGGGCTTCAAGCAAGGGGCTTTGGAGACCAAGCTCTTCCCCATTAACCCAATCCCAAGGCGGCTTCCCTGGAACCCTGGGGCTGGAAGCAGGGCCAGGGATGCGTGCTGTTTCTCAGGCGGAGTTGGAGGGGACAATGTCTTTAGTCTTTGGTGACTTCTCGAGGCTCCTGGCATCCTTGGGATGGGTCTTCTGTCTTGGTGCAGCCATCACTGGTGCACACTCTAAGTCATATCCTTCTAAGAGTCACCCAAGAGATTTTGGTGGGGCTCAAAACTGTTCTATAGAAAGCATGGTGTCCCCCAAAAATGTCCATTCAGATCTTGAGAATCTGAGCTCAGGAGACATCACTTCTCACTAGCACAGCCCACTAAAGCTCTGATAGTCTTCTTCCACGGTCCTGGTGGCCTGGTGATTGCAGCTAGTAATCTTGTACCATTGGAATGGAGTTGTTTTGATGGCTTTCTTTTACCTTTATTGTTTTCTTGTTGATTCTCATTTTTGGGGGGTGGGGTGGGAGATTTGCTTTAAATGTTCAAGTTTATATCCAAATATCACAATATTCTTTGTTAGCTGTTAAAGTAATTAAGTGCCACTAATTTCAATTGATTAAACTTTTGAATTTTTTGCTTGGTAGGGAGTTTTTCAAGGCAAGCTACTTTTATTAAAACCAAGGAATGTTATATATCTCTTTCTTCCTTTGAGGCCATTTAAAACTCAGCGACGGCCATCACTGTAGCTGCTCCCAGAGCTGAGGGCAGGCAGGCTAGGACTCCTTGACATTAGTGACGATACGGGCTAGCCCTAGACAGAACTGCAGGAACTTGTTGCTGGTCTGTGAATTGTCTGTGTCCATGGTTAAGGTGTTTCCTGCATCCCAGATCCTGGGTTTCAGCAGGTGGACTGAGCAAAGCACAACATAAGGGGTCAGAAAGGTCAGACTTGGTTTATGATCTTTCCCATTCTCTCTTTCCCTCTCTCTTTTTTAATTTTAGAGATTTTAGTTATTCATTTGACAGAGACACAATGAGAGAGGGAACACAAGCACAGTGAGTGGGAGAGGGAGAAGCAAGCTTCCCGCTGAGCAGGGAGCCCAATGCAGGGCTTGATCCCAGGATCCTGGGGTCATGACCTGAGCAAAAGGCAGGCGCCCAACAACTGAGCCACCCAGGTGACCCTCCCATTGTCTCTTGATGTCTCTTGGAAGAAGGGAGCTGCAGATGTGCCCCAACCAAAAAGGCAGGATGGCCACTGCACTGCACGAGGCAGGTGAATGTCAACCCCATTGCCCCAAGACCCAGCCATGGGGAGGCAGAGATGGCGTCCGAGTCGAGTCTCTGTGGCTTCAGTCTAGAACCTGCCTCTCCTTCCTTTCTTCCTTTTTTTCCTTAGATTTCATTTAACCTCCTGAGAGCGAGAGAGAGCACAAGCAGTGGGAGCAGCAGAGGGGGAGGGAAAAGCAGGCTTCTCTCTGAGCAGAGAGCCCAATGCAGGACTCGATCCCAGGACCCTGAGATCATGACCTGAGCCTAAGGCAGAAGCTTAAATGGCTGATACCCCCAGCTGCCCCAAGAACCTGCAGTTTCTAATGCCCACTGTGTCTGCCCCCAGCTTGTGCCCACACGTAAAGTGTTTCTTCTCTGCAGGACGGAAGGCATATTAAGAATTCCAAGACTGATTGCACTGTTACCCTGGACTGGCCCACAGCATGTCTCTGTAGTTCCAGATTTGGTTATGTACTTCCTTTTACTGAGCTTGCACAGACTTACTCCACCTTTCACTCCAGAAAATCTCTAAGAGCAGTTAACACCAGACAATTTCTAGTCATCATTTAGAAGTGTGTATTTCTGCCCAATGATTAATTTAAAATTAGAAATGATTGTTAAGCATTTTTTAAAAATCATAAAGGCTTGTTTGAAATTTAATTTGACCAAAAGTAAGTTTGTGGTGATACTCTTAGACTTACTTTTAAACTAATATAAAAGTCACTTTAACCCAATATTTTAAAAATCCAAATGGGCTGGTGGACTGAGAAAGAAGCAGGCTTTCCCCTTCAGAAGCTCTGTAAGGTGGGTATCTGGATGAGTGTGTGGGTGCCTTATCTGACAAGTACACACAGTTACCCACCCTTACCCAAATCCCAATGTGTGCTTTAAAAATACGGCTCCCAGGGTTCCTGCGAGGCTCAGTTGGCTAAGCGCCCAACTCTTGGTTTCAGCTCAGGTCTTGATCTCAGGGTCGTAAGTTTGAGGCCTCAGTGGTCTCCACTATGGGTGTGGAATCTGCTTAAAATTCTCTTCCTCTCTCTGCCCCTCCCTGCTCTCTCTAGAATGCATGCATGCATGCGTGAATGAATGAATGAATGAATGAATGAAATGGCTCCTGAGTGCCCCTGGAAACCACAGACTTGCACACTAGTTGTCAGGTGAGCCCGCTAGAAGCGAAAGATAAAGAGGGAATCCTGCAGAATTGCAGACAAGGAGCACAACTAAAAAATGCTGAATAAAACATGAAAACCTAGTGCACAGTTGAGGTGGCAGAAAATCAGAAAATCTCCTGAAGGTGAGAGGACAAGGAAGCTGAAATCCACAAAGGGTGGGATCCAAATCTGCCTGGGGGAGAAAGGGATGCAGTCAGCCAGGCTCAGACGGCAATCAGGTTGAGGTTTGCAGGCTGCAGAGAAGGGTAAACATGACAAGACCTAGAGCCAGAAGAGCAGGAGGCCCACCAGTGACAACCAACCATGTCCCATGAAGCCAGGACACAGGTAGAGATGAAACTCTGGGTCAAGCCAAGAAAAAAATCCCACAGAAGGAGAAGGTAGGGATGGAACTCCTGGTTAATTCTAGTTATGGCTGGAACAAGGAAAACACACAGACACACACGCACGTGCGCACACGCACACACACCAGTATCTTGCACGATAATTTCTACCCCAAATCCTGCACCCAAGTGAACATGGGCAGGAATGTACACCACTTGTATGGCCCCTAGCCCTCCAGATTCATTCACAGCGATCCCAATTTAGTTATTTAGGAACTTAAAGCACCTGAGTTAAATGTCAATCCTTATAGAAGAAAGGTATTTTTAAGCCCAGTCTTTAAAGAATTTCCATAGATCAATTTCCAAGGAACACGAATTCTTACTCATACCCATGAAATTACTTAACAGATGAGAAAATAAAACCCATCCCATGAGTGGGAACTTCCAGAGACAACAAAGTAGATTTTTAATTGGATTTATGGAGTTTGTATATGTCTTATTTCTCAGATTTAGGCTACATGCAATAATGGTATTTTGTATCTTAAAGAAATTGGATGGGAATATGAAAGTATAACAGGAGAAGAGATTAGGGAGACTCATCAGTCAACAGATGTGAAGAACAAAGTAAAACTTCTAAAAACAAAGATAGAGACATACACATATATTTCAAAATATAAAGCTAGAAGGCAGGATATAAGCATATTAATTACAAATGATGAGATATTGGTTTAGAGAAGGCACAATATAAGCAGATTAATTACAAATGATGAGATATTGGTTTAAGATGGCTCTGTACATAATTACAGAAGACAACTCAAACAAAAATGGTAGAAAACAGAAGGTAAGAGACTCAGAAGATGTCTCCCAAGAGTCTCTCACTCTCAGTAATCCAAACAAGATGTATAACCTGCAAAATCCTAGTCTTTCTAAACCAATCACAGAGTTTAGGATGTAAAAAAAAATCCCATCAGGAACTGAACTCCAGAAAATGGCAAGGTATTCAGAGGTGAGAAGAGACCTACAGCTACTCTCCTTCCTGGTGTAGATATAAGAAAAAAGGATTCTGCCCTAGGTGGGGATAAGAAGTGGGCATGAATTTTAACAATCTTTTAACAGTCACACAAGGCTAACAGATTAGAATTCTGAGGACCCCCCCCCCCCCCAGTCACAGAGCAAGTCTTTCCCACATGCCTTAATCAAGTGCTCAGAATCAGAGCTGCACGGAAAGCTGGAGAATGTCCCCTGACAATCATGGCACCTCCTCCAAGTCCAAGACAACCACCTACCAAGGAGGGGAGAAGCAGAGCATGAGAACAGATATAAGTGAATCGGAGGCACCCTGGATGCACAGCTGCCGAAGGCCGGGCATGAGCAAGAGACCTGGGGGACTGTCCGTGAATGTTTTGCATGTGGAATGGGAGAGCTGAAAGAACCCATCCATCCACCCACTCCAGGCAGAACAAGATCTCTGCCCATACCCCAAGGCCTGCGGCTGCCCCAGAGAGCAAAGAGAGCACCCTGACGATGTACAGACCTATTAGTTGACTTACAAACCAGAAAGATCTCATGGTGTGGAAAACTGGTGTTTTGGGTAAATTAAAAATTTGGGAAGTCTTGCTGCTGCCCATACCCCAAGCACTGCAGAATAGAAAATCCTAAGCCCAGTCTCAAAATAATTGAAGATAGTGGTGAATTAACTAAACTTGCCAAGAAGCTCAGAGGTAGCTTAACGGTAAAACGAACCATTTACTTGGTTGCTCCAAGCCAGTGGCTTTAAACCAAAAGAGAAGTGCCTAAAGGGGAATATTACTTACTTCAGTCTCTACTGTTCTCATATATAATAATCAAGAAAAGAAATGGTAAATAGAAGTAGACCCATAAGTGGCCTAGATATTGGAATTATTTGACAAAAACTTTAAAATAACTAGAAATATGCTAAATGGTCTACTAGGAAAAGTATACAATAGCTATGAAAAGATGGTGAATTTTAGCAGACACATAGAAACTATAAAAACGAATCCAGTAGAAATAAGAAATAGCAAATCAGAAATAAATATTTTATTGGGTTTAATAACAGAGTGACTCAGCAGAGGAAATAATCAGTAAACTTGAGGACAGGTCACTTGGAAGTATCCAAACAAAAATATAAAAAGGAAAAAAATTTATACACACACACACACACACACAACAGATTAGATAAGAGTATTTTAATTTGTGGGATAATATCAAATGGTCCAGCAAGTGTGTAACTGAAATTTAAGGAGAAAAGAGAATAAGAAACAATAAGTAATTAATGAAATATTTGCTCTGAATGGTCTAAAATTGATGAAAGACATCAACCAACAATTCCAAAATTCTCAGAAAAAGCCAATCAGGAAAAATACAGAGGATACACACACACACACACACACACACACACACACACACACACGACTATCAACTGTATCTATATCCTGAAAATTCTATATCCTGAAATTCTATATCCTGAAAAATAGGCTTAAAAAATGAAGCGAAGGCAATCTCAAATTGTTACATCCTATAGTTTCATTCATGAAATGGCAACATTACAGAAATGGGACACAGATTAGTGGTTTAGGGGATGGAGAGTGTGAGGTGTTACTACAGAGAATGCCATAGTAGATTCTTATAGGATGGACGTTCTGTATCTTGACCGAACCAGTATCAATATCCTGGCTGTGGTAGTGTAGACAGCTTTGGTAAGATGTTATCGTTGAAAGAAATTGAGTAAAGCATACATGGGATCTCCCTGTTTCTTAAAATTACCTGTGGAACAAATATTCTCTCAAAATAAAAAGAAACTTAAAAATTGGAGCAAAATACATTTTGAGACGATAAAACTAAGCGTATTTCTTTCTATTAAATTTCCCTAAGAGACACTAAAATAATTTTTTCAGGCTAAAGAAATATGTCAACTCCAATTCCAAATCTGTAGGAAGCAATGAAGAGCACCAGAAAATGTACATATTTGTATAAATATAGGAAATGTTTTAAGTGTGCATGTGTGTTCCAAGTAGACGGAGGAAGAAATCAGGGGAGGTGAATCATCTGGAGACTGCCAGTCTGTGTGCACTGTGCTACACAGTGGAAGGATGGAAGAAAACATTCTTTTGATGACAAGGAGACAGACAGTGATAAACAAGTGTGGTTGGTAGGTCTGAGTGGCACTCAAGAGAAGCTGGACAGACAAGAAGGGCAGGCAGACCTCAGTGGACCATCTAATGCCCCCAGGCATATGAAAGCCAGTTGTCAACATCTTTGCTAATTGCCAAATTGATGAAAGAGAATATTAATTGCTCTATATTAATACCTTGTATTTCAGTTTTTTAAATGTGCTTTGCACAAGATCCTTTTATTTTATTTTATTTTGTTTTATTTTATTTTATTTTTGAGAGAGAGAGAGCGAGTTCACAGAGGGATAGGGAGAAGGAGAGGGGGAGAGAGAGAATCCAAGCAGGCTCCACATTCAGCACAGAGCTTGAAGCGGGGCTAGATCTAACCATCCTGAGATCATGACCTGAGCCAAAATCAAGAGTCAGATGCTCAACTGACTGAGCCACCCAGGTGCCACTGCATGAGGTACATTTTTTAAAAAAGAAACCTCAATCACAAATTCACTCCAAACAAAATCCTATTTGAGATTTTGTAAAATGTAAAGGCTCAAACAAGAAAAAAGGAAAACATAGAAGGCCATATTTTTGAGCTTAGGATAAACTAAGATTTCTTATAAGACAAAAGGCGAGTTCATAAAATTTGAAAACTGGTAAATTAAACTTCATAAAACTGAAAAAAAAGACAGTCTCTTCAATAAATGGTGCTGGGAAAACTGGACAGCTGTATGTAGAAGAATGAAACACGACCATTCTCTTACACCGTATACAAAGATAAACTCGAAATGGATAAAAGACCTCGACGTGAGACAGGAATCCATCAGAATTCTAGAGGAAAACATGGGCAGTAACCTCTTTCATATCAGCCACAGCAACTTCTTACAAGAGATGTCTCCAAAGGCAAAGGAAACAAAAGCGAAAATGAACTTTTGGGACTTCATCAGGATCAAACGCTTCTGCACAGCAAAGGAAACAGTCAACAAAACAAAGAGGCAACCCACGATAATCACAAATGACACTCCAGACAAAGGGCTGATATCCAAGATCTATAAAGAACTTCTCAAACGCAACACACACAAAACCGATAATCATGCCAAAAAATGGGCAGAAGACATGAACAGACACTTCTCCAATGAAGACATACAAATGGCTATCAGACACATGAAAAACTGTTCATCATCACTAGCTATCGGGGAGATTCAAATTAAAGCCACATTGAGATACCTCCTTACACCAGTTAGAATGGCCAAAATTAGCAAGACAGGAAACAACATGTGTTGGCGAGGATGTGGAGAAAGAGGAACTCTCTTACATTGTTGGTGTGAATTCAAGTTGGTGCAGCCGATTTGGAGAACAGTGTAGAGATTCCTTAAGAAATTAAAAATAGAGCTTCCCTATGACCCTGCAATTGCATTACTGGGTATTTACCCCAAAGATACAGATGTAGTGAACAGAAGGGCAATCTGTACCCCAGTGTTCATAGCAGCAATGTCAATGGTCACCAAACTGTGGAAAGAGCCAAGATGCCCTTCAACGGATGAATGGATAGGGAAGATGGGGTCCATATACACTATGGAGTATTATGCCTCCATCAGAAAGGACGAATCAACATGGACGGGACTGGAAGAGATTATGCTGAGTGAAATAAGTCAAGCAGAGAGAGTCAAATATTATATGGTTTCGCTTATTTGTGGAGCATAAGGAATAACACGGAGGACACGGGGTGATGGAGAGGAGAAGGAAGTTGAGGGAAATTGGAGGGGGAGATGAACCATGAGAGACTATGGACTCTGAAAAACAATCTGAGGGTTTTGAAGGGGCAGAGGGTGGGAGGTTGGGGGAGCCTGGTGGTGGGTATTATGGAGGGCGTGTATTGCATGGAGCACTGGGTGTGGTGCATAAACAATGACTTCTGTTACACTGAAAAGAAATTAAATAAAAAAATCACCCCCCTCAAAAAATAAAAAAAAGTTAAACACTATCAATAAACTAAACTAAAAGAAAAGAAAAGAAACGAGCAAGTCATAGACTGTGAGGATATATTCACAAGACAGCGTGTTTGTATCTAGAATATATAAAGACCTCCTGAATTCAATAATAAGGCAACACAGTGTCGAAGTGTTAAAGGCAAATAATCACTTCACACACACACACACACACACACACACACACACAATGGTTAATAAGCACATGAAAAAGTATTCAGCTTTATTAATCATCAAGAAAATCAGACATTAGAAACCCAATGCAATATTGGCTATGATATGATGTGATGGTATTAATGATGTACATGCTGTGCCAGAATGTCTGAACGCATAGGGTCGACCACAGCAGAGACTGGAAGAGATAAAGGACACCAGAACTCTCGCATGTTTTCGGCAGGAATATGACCACTTTCTCAAACTGTCAGTTCCTATGACACGGTAATCCCACTCTTAGGTGTTTGTACAAAATAAACGTGTGTGTCCAAGAAAAGCCCTTAATAGGATATTTATAGTAGTCACACCTGAATTATTGATCCACAGAATGGATAAGCCATGCTTTGTTCACACAGTTGAATATTATTCAGCAATGAGAAGAAATGAACTACACATGCACACACTATGTGTCTCAAAAATAATAGGCTGAGTGAAAAACAAAACACAAAAATATATAACCTGTGTAATTCCATAGATACAAATTGCCAGAATAAGCAAAAGAGACCTGTGGTGGTAGAAATCAGATCAGTGCTTGCCTCAAAGACTGAGGAATTGTCTGGGGAAGGAGCAAGACAACTTTCTGCTCAGCGAAGTGCTGTGTGCCTCAGTGGATATTCACAGCACCTCATGGAATAGTTCACTTGACATCTGAGCATTTCAGTGTGTGTAAAATCCATTAAAAATGGTTTTTCCTGGTGTGAAATTGGGTACTATTGCTACCCCTGAGGCTGAGAGAGCAAAGCTGAAATGTGAAGTGGACTTCAGGGAGATTTCTTGTGGGGAGAAAGGAGCAGATTTTGAGAACACCCTTAGAAGAGCTGTCCTCCCCCAGGTCCTCCACCCTCCCTGGTTTCCTATCACCTCAGCTCTCTTTGCTTCCTCATGTAGGGCTGATGGACTCAGGGGCGTGCGTGTTCTCTGGGGAAGGATGACTGTTCTTGCCCCATGGAAGTTCTAGAGGGAAGGAAATCCATGCCAGCTAGGTTGGTTAGCTCTATACTATACGGTTTGGCGGGGCTGTGGCGCTCAGATGTTTGGTCCAACAGATGTTGCTGTGAAGGAGCTTTCCAAATGTGATTAACATCTACCATAGATATATAGTTTTTTTTTCCAAAATATTTTATTTATTTATTTGACAGAGGCAGGCAGAGAGAGAGGGGGAAGCAGGCTCCCCACCGAGCAGAGAGTCTGATGCAGGGCTCGATTCCAGGACCCTGAGATCATGACCTGAGCCAAAGGCAGAGGATTAACCCACTGAGCCACCCAGGCATCCTGATATATAGGTTTAGATATGTATATAGGTAGACAGAATCTCTCCGTATCTATTCACATAAATAGCTGTATAGCTATATAGAGATAGCATATCTATATATGTCTGAAACTAATATGTATCTGCTGTCTTTTTCTTATCTACCTACAGTGCATTAGTTAGGGTTCTCCAGAGACATAGAACTACATATTCCTAATATATGTCTTATTGGTCCTCTGTCTCTAAAGAACCTGGACTGATATTATATAAATAGGTAGATAGGTAGAATTATAGAGAGAATCTATCTATGTATCTATGGATTTATAAAGATCTATCTACCTATCATCTATCCATCCATCCGTGATATCAGGGTTCTCCAGAGAGAGGAAAATGACGTATTCATTACTAATGTCCTATTGGTCTGTGCCTTTGGAGAACCCACACTAACACACCAGCACAGCATCCCATTTTGGAGGAAGCAGGTCACCTAGTGTGAAAAGTGATTTATTTGGAAGGAAACATTCTTGAAGTGATTGACAAGGGGATCTTCAGGCTGGCATTTTTGGAGAAAGGGGCCTTCATATTTCTGAATCCAGATTCCCTAAAACAGTGTGCATAATTGCTGGTCACAAACTCCTTCACAATGCACCTGTGCATTATTTCCTCAGTGAAAAGCGGAGGTTGGCTGAAAAACTGGTTGAACTGTAATCTCTCCGTCTCGAGGCTGCAAGGGTTTCAGTCACCAGGTGCTCCTTTCTTCTGAGAGCAGTGCATTGTGGGTTATCCTAGGTGAGTACACCGGGTGGGAGAACGTCGGTTCTCACATTCGTCACAGGCTTAAGTGCTTGACTGTGACGGGAACCACGGAGTGGATGGGTATGGGAGCTTTGTCGACCCCGCCTGCACCCTGTCACCCTGGTCCACGCCAACACAAGGCATGCAGGCAGTCCCACTCACCCTCACAGCCTCTCGCTGCCTCCCCTCCCCTTAGGGTGTATGAGGCCCTTTGCTTCTGATCCCGGAGCAGCAGCTCCTTTCCATAGTCCCACCACTGCCCCTTGAGAGCCACACCATATTCTGTCTCCCATGGGGTGCTCAGGTGGACTGCAGAATCCCATGAGGGGGCCCAGCTGCAGCCTGTGGCCCTCACTGTATCCCATGGCACAGGGTGTCATCAGCACAGAGTTGAAGAAGACAGTTGCCTCCAAACTGAGATAGGCCACCGATTCCAGAGCAGAAGGAAGGTAAAGCCTGGGAGCTTAGAAAGAAGCAGTTCAACAGTACCCGATCTCCCAGTTCCTCTTAGGGACACGAAATCACCCAGCTTCAGACCATGACGGACGCGCCCTTGCCGTTCTCCGGATCGGTACACTCAGTCCTATCCCTGGCGCCCCAGCTCCTCTCCTTCCTCTCCTTTCGGGTGAGGCCAGGAAGCCTGTCCGTCCCCTAGCACCCCTCACCTTGGAGATGACACACAGGGAGTCCTCAGACTCCTTCCAGGCTTGAATCATTTTCCCCCGTGGTCGTGAGGACGCTAATTCCACTGCGTTGACAGGGCACCTGCTTCCACTCACCTGCCACCCAGGCTACTTGGTGGGCCCATGGGGAACCGGCATTACTGGCCCCTTGCTTCCACAGACTCTTCTCACACACCACTGTGCACTGTGAACAGTGCTGGATACACTTCTGTTCCCCATGGCTTGGCTCATGTTACCTGTATCTGGGATTTCCTTCCCTTCAGTCTCTTGGGCAAGTACCATGCATTTCAACAATGGAAGCCTCACCCCCTGCAGCCTTCCTGAGGAGGTTCCCCCACTGCCCAGACTCTGCCCTTCGCCCTTCACTCGGGCACGAAGACCCTTGGCCGCTTCCTTCTTCGATCTGCCACTCTCCACCGGTCCCGGGGCTAGGCTTGTGCCTAAAAGCTGCACAAGAACACGGAAAGTAGCTGGCATCGATTTCTCCAACTATCTGGAAGTAGCATACCATGCCGGCTTCCCATGAGTGATAAAACATTTCCTCTATGGCTGAAAGGAAAGAGGTGAGAGGAGAGGCTCAATGTGCGACCCTTGTGCTGTGCACGGCAGCGAATACGGAGAAAGAACACAAGGGGCTCTGGACTCAAGCATGACTCGATTCCGATTGTTGACTTCTAATTCATCTGTTTCCCTGGAATCAAAGAGTTATTTGCAAAATCATTAAGTCAAAAAGAACCAAATATAATAAAATTGAATAACTTTTCAGTACTACAATAAGAATCAATATGCTGCGAGAGTAGTTTCAGCAATAACACAGCTTCCGGGAATACATATTTATTAAATGGCTACTTGTGCGTGTTTAAGGATTGTGCAGAGTAATTTTATGGCATCTTTTCAATAGTCCATTCATTTTGCTTTTTCTGAGACTCAATTCCCAATGTTGTAGCAGTGCTTATAGGAGATGTCATGCGGATGGTGGTCTCCAGAGTTAGAAACACACGTCTGGGGATGATCATGTTACAAAATAATGTTGAACTAAAGAAAGCTGGTGTTCTATCATAATGGTAAACACAGCTGGAGGGGAAGGAAAGTCATCACCTACTAACCACTCCTGGCTTTCCAGATCCCATACAGTGGTAAAGAAAGTGTTGTCGCAGGGCTGGAATGGCAAGTGTGGAGCCCTGGGGAGCCCCTGACCCCACAATTTGACCTTGACCAAATCTCTGCAAATTTCTCTGCATCACTTTCCTCCTCCATGAAGCAGGACTGCCTCCACAGGTTGTTTGAGGACTGAGAATCCTGTTTGTAGGAAGTTTAGCACCATATCAAGAGGCAGCTAATGCATGTGAAATGATGGCTTCTTCACGTTTGATTCCATTCTCACAGAAAGCCTTCCAGTCTCTATTTAAAAAAACAAACAAACAAACAAACGAAATACTCGAGACCAAACCTTCATTCTCCAGAAAGCAGAGCCTGGGGAAAGGATTATGTGCTGCTGAATTATGTGTGTTGGGGAGTGAGGGAGGAGCGTGAGGCACCAGGGGTGCTGTTTTCATCTGCTCAGGCTGCCATGACAAACGACCCCAGACTGGACCGCTTAAATGACACATATTTATTTCTTATCAGTCTGGAGATCAAGGTGCTGGGAAACTCAGGGAGGTCTGTTCCAAGTCTGCAGACTGCCGTCTTCTTGCTGCATCCTTGCATGTCAGAGAGAGCACAGAAGAAGTGATCCCTCTAGTGACTTCTCTTATGAGGACACAAATCCCATCATGCCCGTTCCACCTTTATTACCTTGTGGAGACCTCGTTACCTCTTGAGGAGCCCATCTCCATATACCATCTCACTGGGTTTAGGCTTCAGCATATGAATTGGGGGAACACATTCAGTTCACAGCAGGTGGGAAGTGGAGCCAGGGAGAGCCACGGCCAGTTAGGTGTGCACAGGCGAACGTGCTCTGCAGGATGGCTCCAGGCAAAACCACCACAGGAAGGAGAAAAGAGGAGAAAGTTGTGGTCTTTTTTATCCTGACTCATACTGGCAAACATCCCCCAAGTTGATGAGATTGCATGTCCCCGGGGCAACTGCTGGGGTGCAGATCCCATGTGTTGGTATCTTGACCAGTTTTGGAAGTGGTGGTGGTGCCAGAGGTGGGAGGAGGTCAGTGGTGATGGCGTTGGAGAAGTGCCATGCTCTGGGCAGTCTGCTAAGGCTCCAGGGGGATCTGGAGGTGCCTTGTGGCTCAGGCAAAGTCAAGTGCTCGGCGGTTTGGAGAGGTGGCAGCAGGAGGCTCCGCGGAAGGCAGGTGATGAATGGGAGGGATGCAGAGAAGCCGTGGGATTAGTCCCAGAAACTCAGCAGTGAGTCGTCAGGGGACCCGTCTGTTTGGTGCCGGTCTGCTCCCCTCTCCCTGCCCATTCAGTGCGAGCAGCTGGGCTCTTCCTCGAGGCTCTGACCTGGGCTGCCGGACCCCTCCTCCCTTCCGCACAGAGCAGAAGTGCTGGGAGTTTAGAGGTGACTGCTGACTGTGTCCCTGCGTGTGGGCGCCTGGCACTGGCTGCCTTTTTTGAGAAGGCAGAGCTCACGCCCAGAGCTCCCTGTGGGGTCAGCTGGACTGCACTTGAAGGACGCTGCGGACATCACCCCTCGCTTGGCTTCCTTCTTGTCCTTGTCCAGCTTTGACCCTGGCACTGTTTTGCACATGGCCTTCCTCCTATCACATGCACACCCTTCCTTGTCTAGGCCTGCTTTTCAAGACCCCAATGGGACACATCACCAAAGGCTGCCCAGTGCCAAGAAGGGGACTCTGGATTGAAACCACCCTGCTGCTCTGTCCTTTGTCCTGCTGCCCCTTCCATATGTGGTCACATTTCTGGTCCTACAGTGCAAGTCTGCTGAGGTGCTGGGAGAGATGCTCTAACGGCCCCTTGAAGGACCAGCTGGGAGCCTGGCGTCAGTCAGCACCTCCCAGAGTTCCTACCAAACAGCATTCAAAGCCACTATGTTGTTTCCCCTTCTTTTCAAAGGCCCACAAAGGCAACCAATGCTTCCCCAACAATGACTGCTCTCTACCTGAGCAGGAAGCTGGTTGGATAACACCAGTCATCTCTGCAAAAAGCTCTGGACTGAGAGAGAGGACTTTCTGTTCCATTAGGAGTGTCCATGTAAACCAGAGAGTTCTCCAGAAAATGATGTCGAAGGTTGTCCTCAGACCCCCTGGGACCTTAAAAGTTCTTTTATTCATCATGGGCCCGTGTTAGGTTCACCGTGAAAACTACAGGTGGTAGAGCCCATAGGGGCACCTGATAATTATAATGGAGAAGTGGGGGAGGGCTGCAGGACCCAGGTGGGCTTTCAGGCAGAGCCCAGAATCCGTGCTGAGGCTAGAATCTCAGGGCCCAGGCGTGGTGGGAGTCTGGGGGCCCAGGTGTGGTGAAGGGCCTCACGGCTCAAGTACACAGGAGAACACATATTTGAAAGCACATTCTTCGGTGCTAGTATGATTTCTGCCCTTTTCACTGGCTGTCCGCATGGAGGCAAGACCCATCCAGGACCAGAGTTTTGAAAAGTGGAGACATTAACAGTTTAGTTTAGTTTAGTTTAGCATTGTTTTGTTTTTGTCAAATCATGGTAACGAAATGGGATACTACACGGGAAATTACCATGCATACCACAGGTCAGTATACAAATATAAGTGACCTTTGGTCATGGACCATCCGCACACACCTGATCTATAAATAGAGCTCACATCATAAACTAGAATATTTAATTTACCCATTTCCTGGCCATGCAGAAAACCAACTTTTGATTATTTTGTATACATAAGATGTCTGTGCCTCGCAGGTGAATGTGATCTGGGGGAAGATGCATTTCTTTCTGCAAGTGCAGGAGTCCCGAATTACCGGGCGCTGGACGGCAGCACCAGGCAGAGCCCGGAAGAAGGGACTGTGCTGTTGTTCCCCTCCTGTTGAGGAGGCTTAATTGGCAGTTTATTTCATACTGTTCTTGGAAAACAGGGTAGCTACGGCATCAGCTGCAATGGCGTGATGCATCTTAAGCAGGTATTGATTTCCATAATGTGCTACTGCCACAACCCAGCTCCCATAGACCAGATTTTTTTTTTTTTTTTTAAATCACAAACCCTTGGTATCCGGTAAAAAATAGGACAGCATAGCACGCTGACCGTGAAACAGTGGGATTTCAAGAAACACCCTCCTTAGAATGCCATTGTGAATAATCTCATAAACGTCTTCATTCTAGGAGCAGCCCTCATCTGCAAGCAGGCGAGCTGTTAGCTGGAAAACAATGGTAAGAGTATTTGAATCAAATTTTGGGCCAAAGGCACTTGCATTCCAAATTGTTATTTTTTTCTTGTAATTTTTTCCCTAATGCTATTTGTCTAAACCTTGTGTTCTAACATCTAGTTGCCCTCGGACGAAACCACAGGGTGATGAACAGGGAGGGAATTCCATTCTAGGGACGCCAGGGGTCAGCACTTTTTCCCCTCCTTCTCTTAAGAACCCTTGTCTGGGTGTCTCCAATACGTGGTCTGCTCCGCAGAGCCCGCAGTCCTGAAAACCCCACTGACACCGAGTCGCCTCCAGCATATGCCCCGACACTCAGCCCCAGCGACTTTCATGGAGCCTCAGAAACCCACCAGACACATGGTGCCCCCAGCTGCTTAGTGCTCTCTCTTTCTGTCTCTCCCTTTCTGTGCACCGAGGTTTGGCCAGGCTCTGAGGATCCCTCCTGCTGCATTTTTCCCTCTTGCCTTCCCGGGCTCCCTCAGGTCTGACAGCTACGATTTCTGTTTGTTTGTTTCATTTTCTCACTTCCAAATCCTGCTTCATCTGGTTTTCCGCCCACACGGCAACGTGCCTATTGTTCTAGCTGCTCGTGTTCTTCCAGGTCCACGTGTTCGGGAGAGAAATTAATCAGTGCATGTGATGCTTCAGATGAATATTTTTCTTAATTTTAAAACTTAATTTAGCTGGTGAGGGTACAGCCATACGGACATGCTCATATATTATTGGTGTCATCCTAAATCGTTACAACTCTTTGAAAATAAATCTGACAGGATGCCTCCAGAGCCTTAAGTCATTAATCCTCTTTAACCTAGTAATTGGACTTCTGAAAGTCTGTCTTATAAAACCAATCCCACACTCAAGCACAAAATCACACACAAAGCTATTCATGATAGAATCACCCCTTAGTGCATCCAGTGGCGGGGGGGGGGGGGGATCTACACAAAATATTGGGCTGGTTTTAAAAATGGAAATAAGGGTACCTGAGTGACTCCGTTGGTTAAGCGACTGACTTTTGATTTCAGCTCAGGTCATGTTTTCAGGGTCATGAGATTGAGCCCCGAGTTGGGTACCACACTTGGTGTGGAGTCTGTTTGAGCTTCTCTCTCTGCCTCTCTCCCTGCTCTCATGTGCTTTCTCTCCCCTCTAGAAAATAAGTAAATAAGTAAGCACATAAATAAATAAATACATAAAATCTTTAAAAATGGAAGTAAATGCACCAAAATATGACCGCGAGAAATAGAGTGACAACTGCGTTAAGTGGTAAGACGGGAAAGCGGCGTAAGGACGGACAGAGACCATGAGCTCAGGAAAGAGAAGGACTGTGACGCGGACACCGCACACGTTGCAGTGATGTGGCCAGAACCGTGGCGGGTGCAGGAGCTACGAGTGCTGTGTAACAAAGAACCCGCAGCTTAGTGGCCTAAAGCAGCGGCCATCCATCATGTTCACAGATCCCGCGGGGCTGGAGTCTCTACAGAGTGTAGAAGGTCTGGGGTCTCATCTGGAAAGACTCGAATGGCTGGGGTGACCTGAGTTGGGGACAGGACGCATCTGGCAGCTTCTTCACTGAGACATCCTGTGCCTGCACTGCGGTGGCTTGAAGGCTGGGCTCTGACAGGACAGTGAGGAGAGGGCTGGCGCAGTGGCTCTCCATGAGGCCACGTGGAGGCTGCCTGACTTCTGTGACCTTCCTTCCAAAGTCAGGCGGTGTTGCTTCCACAGTATCGACTGACTGAAGCAGTCACAGGCCTGCCTGACTTGAGGGGACAGTCTGAGGGGAGACAACAGCACAGAGATGCCGCTGTGGAGGCCTGCCCGTGGATCTGTCATGCCGCTCTGTGGTCTCTCCCCATGTGTCTGGTGCAAGTGTGCCCAGCCTTCAGAGAGCAGCTCACAACTCAAAGGGGCTTTAGTGTCAGAACACCAGACGCTAGGGGTTCTCATATCTTTTTTCTAGGAGAGCTACAAAATAAAGTAATAATAGTCCATGTTGAATAGTCTAAAGATATTTCTATTTAAGGTGAAGGAATCACACCAAATTCTTGGTTTCTATGGTTCAATTATAGACACCGTTTTCCCTTTTATTAACCTTTGAAGATCTGTAAGCAGAAATTAAAAGCCATGCCATGAGTCCCGAGAAAAATTGGTTTATTACTGGATGCTTATTATATACAATCCTACAAAGGTTCCTGGGCATAAACATGAATAATTAGCAGCCTGGTTTGTTCATATCCATCTAAGGAATCCAGGAGAGGGAAAAAAAAAAAAAATAGGAGAGGACTAAATCCACAGAATTGAAAGAAATACTTCTCTCCCTCTTTCCTTCTTGAATTTGAAAGTAAATTTAAAATATTTATAAAAATGAAATTCATGCTCCTTTAGCCATCATTCTGAATGCTTATTCCCACATCTCCTGATTCCATGACCTCCCTGGCATTTCCCCCGTGTCTCTCCAACATCGTGTATCATGTCTTGTCTGAGATTACAGTCATTGGTACACTTACTTATCCAATCCATATGAGATTATATTCTAGTATATTCTATGCATTTTACATATGGTCCAATTAAATATTGATTTTAATGAATTGAACTGCGGTTTTCCTGCCTTGTTTTGGGGGATTCACAATGACTAGCACCTAAAGTTTTAAATCCTAAAGGCATTTTTTGTATTTTCTTATATGTTTGGAGCATTAACCATGTGTGGTCTTCCATCAGTGATAAGAAAAAAGACGATATTCATGATCATTCATAATTTTATATTTTAATTATGTTTTATAATAAATTCTGAATTATGTGTTTCATTTGTTGGCATGACTAGGCAGGGGATGCCTGGCGACTCCACTGATGGAGCTTCTGACTCCCGATTTCTGCTCAGGTCAGCATCTCAGGGCTGTGAGATGCAGCCCCATGTGGGGCTCCTGCGCGGCAGGGGGTCTGCTTCTCCCTCTTCCTTTGTCCCTCCCACATGTGTGCCCTCTCTCCCCTCTTGCTCTCTTTCAAATAAATAAATAAACCTTTTAAAAAATGAAAGGATAGACTCATTTGCTATTTAGAGAATATTTCCTATGTTCTTTGAGACCAAAGTTGTGAATATCTTTGCCTGATCCATTTTTTTTTTTTTTTTTTTCCCAATGTGATGCCTGGTCATCAGGCACCTGCTGTCTTCCTTGCGACGGTGGGAAAGTGGAACAGAACTGGGAGCAACAGTCAGTAAGGAGCTGGAGGTAATGTGGTCAAATCCTGGGACATTCCATATTGCCGCTTTCTTACTTGTAAATAGGATTTATGATACCTGCCTTACCTATATCATGAGGTTGATTTAGAAACAAGAGAAAAAATAATGATGCACCCTCACATACCACAGCAAGTCTGGAGTAATGGTCGTTGCACACATTTTAATGGGAGAAGTGGCAAATACAGAAACACCTGTGCCCTGCAAGCCTGACACTTAGTGTCCTTTGTCATTGACCTGGATTCCACCTCAGAATGTTTCTCAACACGGTGGTCATTGGTAAGCTTTGGAACAGGAGATAAAGGTTTTTAGGGAGTATGTTTTCTAAGTGACCTAAAATAGTGATAAGGTAAGGGGTGTGTGGGCCCTTCTCCCCGCCTTTCCCACCTGCATCTGGGAGGTCATCTTTGCCCATTTGTACGGGGGCAGCTCCCCCAACCCCATCTCTACTCTGTACAGTGAGCTCCCCTTCTGTGCCTCCTTGCCCAGCCCTCGTGCCTCAGGCTTTGAGATGGGGTCCCAAGTGTAACAAGGCCCAGAGTCTGGGGGATACACAAAGGCAGACTGTGAGCAAGGCTTCAGCTCAAACTAATTACTGGCTCTCATCCTGCATGCTGTGTCTGAAGAAGAAATGGATAATAAATTAGGCTATGTAGGATAGACTTGCCTGATGCTATTTTCTCTGATCTGTCATTTTCTTCTTAATTAGAGTTCCTTATTCCCCCTGAAAATATATTTATTAAGTTTGAGGTTAGGTTGTCCATCCTGAAACACTGTATCCTGCCCCAACTGCTACTTGGAAACTTATAACCCACATGTTTTAATGAGATGTGGACAGTTTCTAAGAGCACAACATGCTGAAACCCAACAGAGATTTACTAATTTCATAAGAAATGAACTCTTTAAGCCCCTTCTGACACAAAAGGAGGCAGGGGGGAAAAAGACGCTTCATTAAGGAGGTCACTTGAGTGAGTGTGCTTAATGCACGATATAAAGTCATTTGTGTTTGTACCTGTGGGGGCAGCCCAGTGAACTGTGTCTTTCTAGGACTCTGCCATGCTGATGGACTATGAAGCTAAAAGGACCCTTGTGAACCTGCTATAAGCAACTAAGAAAAGACTTCTGTTTCTGGTGATGAAGTCTAGATAATGCAGACCAACCTTTTCATCCAAAACGGTAAAAAAAACTGAACACAGAAGAAAGGAAAGAGACCAGTCTGTTTGTGGTTGTGGCCATTTCAAGGCCACAGGATTTGAGGTCCAGGACCCTGGCAGGATGACGACTGCTGAAAAACCCTAAGGTCAGGCGCCACTCTACCCTGAAGATACTGTAGTAACCAAACGTCGGAGGGGTTGCTGAGCTCTCAACAGTCTCTTGGGCCTCAGAGGACAGAAACAGGATCTCAGACACCTTCCTGAAGAAGTCCTTGGAATTATCCCAGACTTTCAGGTGAGAATCTTACAAGATCGTATGTAAGAGAAGGACTAAGTCAGAAACCATTTAGGTCTTTGGAAGGAGCCCCACTGCACATTCTCCCAACCCTGACCACTAGGCCAAGGTGAGAGGTAGTCTTCCCCACAGAATGCTAGTGTAATGGAAACAAGCAGGGTGAGACAAATCAGCCAGACAATAGGAACCAAACCAAACCCAGACACTGGAATCAGCAGACACGGACTTAAAATAATTGTGATGAATATGTTCAAGAATCAAAAGTCAGGTTTTTCCCGAGAACCAGAGGTAGGAGAAGGAAAATATCCAGACTGAATCACAGAAAGAGGAAGGGATGGGAAATATGGCAAAGAACGGGCAGAGCAGCAGAATGAAAAGGTTGGATGTTCATAGGATCGACAGCCCAAAGGTGAGAAAACAGAGAAGGGATCAGAGATATCTTTTTTTTCCTTTTATTTATTTTTTTAAATTTTTTATTTCTTTTCAGTGTAACAGTATTTATTGTTTTTGCACCACACCCAGTGCTCCGTGCAATCTGTGCCCTCTCTAATACCCACCACCTTGTTCTCCAACCTCCCATCCCCCGCCCCTTCAAACCCCTCAGATTGTTTTTCAGAGTCCATGGTCTCTCATGGTTCACCTCCCCTTCCAATTTACCCCAACTCCCTTCTCCTCTCCATCTCCCCTTGTCCTCCATGCTATTTGTTATGCTCCACAAATAAGTGAAACCATATGATAACTGACTCTCTCTGCTTGACTTATTTCACTCAGCATCATCTCCTCCAGTCCCATCTATGTTGCAACAAAAGTTGGGTATTCGTCCTTTCTGATGGAGGCATCATACTCCATAGTGTATATGGACCACATCTTCCTTATCCATTTGTCCTTGAAGGGCATCTTGGTTCTTTCCACAGTTTGGCGACCGTGGCCATTGCTGCTATAAACATTGGGGTACAGATGGCCCTTCTGTTCACTACATCTGTATCTTTGGGGCAAATACCCAGTAGTGCAATGGCAGGGTCATAGGGAAGCTCTATTTTTAATTTCTTGAGGAATCTCCACACTGTTCTTCAAAGAGGCTGCACCAACTTGCATTCCCACCAACAGTGTAAGAGGGTTCCCCTTTCTCCCCATCCTCTCCAACACATGTTGTTTCCTGTCTTGTTAATTTTGGCCATTCTAACTGGTGTAAGGTGATATCTCAATGTGGTTTTAATTTGAATCTCCCTGATGGCTAGTGATGGTGAACATTTCTTCATGTGTCTGATAGCCATTTGCATGTCTTCATTGGAGAAGTGTCTGTAAATATCTTCTGCCCATTTTTTGATATGATTATCTGTTTTGTGTGTGTTGAGTTTGAGGAGTTCTTTATAGATCCTGGATATCAACCTTTTGTCTGTACTGTCATTTGCAAATATCTTCTCCCATTCCGTGGGTTGCCTCTTTGTTTTGTTGACTGTTTCCTTTGCTGTGCAGAAGCTTTTGATCTTGATGAAGTCCCAAATGTTCATTTTCACTTTTGTTTCCTTTGCCTTTGGAGACATATCTTGTAAGAAGTTGCTGTGGCTGATATGAAAGAGGTTACTGCCTATGTTCTCCTCTAGGATTCTGATGGATTCCTGTCTCACATTGAGGTCTTTTATCCATTTCGAGTTTATCTTTATGTACAGTGTAAGAGAATGGTTGAGTTTCATTCTTCTACGTATAGCTGTCCTGTTTTCCCAGCACCATTTATTGAAGAGACTGTCTTTTTTCTAGAGCAATCTATACTTTTAATGCCATCCCAATCAAAATTCCACTGATATTTTTCAAAGAGATGGAGCAAATAATCATAAAATTTGTATGGAATCAGAAGAGACCCCAAATTGCTAAGGAAATGTTGAAAAACAAAAATAAAACTTGGGACATCACGTTACCTGATTTTAAGCTTTACTACAAAGCTGTGATCACCAAGACAGCATGGTACTGGCATAAAAACAGACACATAGACCAGTGGAACAGCATAGGGAGCCCAGATATGGACCCTCAACTCTATGGGCAAATAATCTTTGACAAAACAGGAAAAAATATACAGTGGAAAAAGAGAGGATCAGAGATATCTTCAAAGACGTGATGGCTGAGAATTTCCCAAATGTCCTCCTGATGAAGGATATTGACTCACAGATACAAGAAGCTCATTGATGATTATCACTTTGTGATGTTTGTTTAACTGTACACATCTGGACTCATTTTCTTATATTTAATTTAAAAAACTGTAAACAAGGCACTTTGGAAAAGACAAAGAAAACCCACAAAAATCAGTGCAGTTGGAAGTGGTGTGACTGATACAGTGGCCAAGGGAACCCCATGCCTATGACACACAGCATAATATCCATACAGAATACACCATCCTTTATTGAGCAGTAAGTTTCTACTGTGGTAGAAAAGCCAGTGTGTCTCAGGTCTGCAGGACCTGGATTTGAATCCCAAATCAGTATCTCTCCAGCTCAGTGATCTCAGGCAAGTTACTCAAACCATTTCCTCAAATTAAAAAAGGAATAAGACTTCACAGGGTGGTTGAAATGAGGGGACTTGCTTGTTTTTCTGCACCTCTTGTGGTTGGTGGAGCTCCAGTCCTCCATTAGGGCAGGTGGGTTCTCTTCCCCTCCTTGCTTTCCAAGCTTTAATTTCCTCTTCCCTTCTCTGCTGTCACTTCATTCTTCTGATTTTAAATGTCATACATGCACTTTTGGTTCCCAATTTGTGCCTCCAGCCATGACTCATGTATTGACTCCAGACTTTCAACTCTAAGTGGCTGGCTATCAAGTGAGTCCAAGGGGTGTCCTAGATGTGACATGTTCAGATGTAATCCCTCAGTGTTCCCTTACTACCTGTCCCCTGCTATCTATATCATGGAACCCAGCAGCTCCATTCTGCCCACTATGAGGGCCCAGGGAACTCTGAGTAATTGCCACTGATTTCTCATATCTTCCACATCCCCGCCCCTCGGCAAATCTTGAGAGTTGTGTCCTCAACATATATCCCGAGGATAGCTAGACCTCCCCAGGACTGCCCAGCTCCCCTGTCCCTGAAGGAAGGGGAGGGACCAGAGACTGGGCATGGTGCTGTCTGGGGTGGGAGGGAGTGTCCCAGGCAGGGGAAAGAGTAGAGGCAAAGATCTTAAGGCTCAGGTGTAGCTGGCAAATTTGAGGACTGAACTGTGCTATGTGTGCACAGGGTCCCACCCTGGCTCCTGCTGGACCCCAGAGTGCAAAGCCCCCCATCACTGCACGCCACCAGTGCTGTGTTCTAGCATGCTGACCCAGGCCCTACCCTGCCTGGGCATCAGCACTTCCCTGTCCCCCACCCCCATCCATTATGAGGGTCCCTGCCTAGGTTTCCTCCTTTGATGGGGTGAATCTCAGAGGAAAGAGTCCAACTCTTTCTAGTGGGGACATGCTGACGCTAGCCAGGGCCTCTCTTGGTGAGAGCTGTCCTGGAGCTTGTATGTCCTGACTTTGCCTGCCTAGCCAGAGCGTGTGTGGCCAAGGGAAAGAGTCCCTGTCCCCACAGAGCTGCTCTTTTGGGAACTGGGCTTGGCCCACTGTGGGGGTTGGGGTCAGAAACTACAGACCAGGTTAGGCCACAGAAGGCCCTCTGTGTGCTCTGTAAGGGAAGGCTTCTGCCTTCAGCTTCTCCGTGTCTGTATCTTCGGTATTTCCAGTGTATAGGGAATTCCCTAAAGAAAAACAGAAGAGAGAAACAAGACCGGACACATAATAATAATACCTAAAAGTAGCCACCAGTTGTGAAGTACTCGTGATGGCAGGCAGCATTGGAACGGCCTGAGCACATGCCTGCACTGCATTAGAACATCTCACTAGAGCCCGGAGGTGGGCTTCTGATCTGGTAAGGAAGCTGGGATGGAGGCAAATTGACCTGCTCAGGCTCCCGTGAGTGAATGAAGAGCAGAGCTGAGGCTCCTGTGAGTGAATAAAGAGCAGAGCTGAGGCAAAGCACACAGCCTCTGGTCCTGCACTGGTAGCCACAATGGCGATGTGCCCGCCTCCCCAGGCAATGGGCAGCTCTGGATGCTCCCGTGCCTGCATCTGGCCCAGCCACTAGGAGAGCTTCCATTTCAGCTACAGACCCTTTGCCTTTCCAGCAAGGGCCGCCCACTCTCTTTGAGGCAGCCAGACCTGCACCAGTAGATGGGCTCAGATCCATGGGATGGCCAGATGGAGGCAGGAGACCAAAGCCGGGGCTGCTGCTCTCTGGCAGCCAGACTGACTGTGGACTCTCATGCCAATGGCTGTGTGGTTTCGGCACTCCGAGATGCCAAACACCTGCTGGTTCAAATGGGTGGACATGGCCTCTGGGCTGATGTGACTGAGCAGGCCATCGGCCTCCCCAAGAAGAGCACATCACAACGCCCACTTTGACTCTGAAGAAAAACCCTGAACCATCACCTGAATGAGCCTCTAGCTCACCTTGCTGGACCTCAGTTTCCTTCTACATGATACAAAGAGATTGGATGATGTTAAAACTAGGAAGCCTATGGCTCTCTTAGTCTTTTGACTATAAAATTTCCATCAAGACCAAAGTTGGCTTTGCCTCAGCTGGAGACAAACAAATGCAAACCACGTGCAGGAGACACAGGGCCATGCACATGCTGGTCTCCCCCAAACTCTGACCCCTCCACACGGAGGTTGATGTGTCCTTTATTGCATTTTAGCATGATGATCCACACACCCCACTAGCTGTGGTTGTTATGTAGGGGACACTGGGTGACGTGCAGCCTCACCGTTCACTGTGGGTGTGACGTGTCTTCTGACAGTACGTACGTCTGCAGCTATCACCCCGGAGAGTCTGGGTTCTGCTGCTGTGCTCATCCTTTGCAACCTCATATTTCAGTCATTGTCTTGACTTGTCATGTTTATATTGCAAAATCGAATTTGCTTCTTAGCAGCCGGAGGCTGGGTGGCCTTGAACTTTGTTTTCCCCTAGCATGTGGCCTTCGAGCTGGTACATGGCATGGTTCCTGTATCACAGCCAGCTTACTTTTTACCCCTTTCTTTTCTTTTCTGTTTCAGAAAGGCAGAACTATTCAAGTATTTCCTTGTGAAATTAGGAATATATAGATTGCTTTTCAAGAGCGTTCATTTTTCAAAGGAATGTAAGATTAAGGTGCACACATCTGCAGTCTGTAAAAGGCCTTGAGGATACATCTTTTCAATAAAGAGATTGTCTTTTTATTTGCTTTGATTAAAAACAGCAGCATTCCCTGCTGCCAAAGAACTCACCTGGGCTTTATCTCATCACTATAAATAAGCAGAACAGGCATGCATCACAATGAGCTCTATTCAAAACATCAAGGTGAAAGTCTCCAAAAAGGCTCCCCATGGCCATGAGTCAGTTGTGCTCTCAAGATCACAGGCAGCCAATTTCTCACTATCTTTATTCTTAGCCATCTGGTCATACCACTTCCTGGGACTGGGGTCCTCCTGCTCGGTGTCCACTGAGCTCAAAGCCGTGTGTCCAGGCTTGTCTGTGGTGTGCCTGGTTCACACAGTGCATGGTGACTGTTGACATGCATCCCTGCCATTTTCATGTGGTCAGTGGGGAGCACGCCACTTTGCCAGTGCCTCTGATATGGGCATAGCTGGGTGCACTTCATTCCAGAGGTCTGAGGTGGAGCACTCAGGAGTGTGGGAGACTGGAAAAGCAAAGAGGGAAGAAATAATATTCCAGCTCCAGAATAATGATGATAGTAATGATGATGATAGATAACGATGGTGGTGATGATGGCATGAATGATGATGTGATGATGATGGTAATGATGGTGATGTGATGATGGTGATGGTGATAGTGGTGGTGATGGTGATGATGGTGATGTGATGATGGCGGTGATGGTGATAGTGACGATGGTGGTGATGGTGATAGCGATGATGGTGATGTGATGATGGTGGTGGTGATGATGGTGTTGATGGTAATGATCATGATGGTGATGATGATGGTGATGGTGATGGTGATGGTGATGTGATGATCGTGGTGGTGATGATGGTGTTGATGGTGATGGTGATAGTGGTGGTGATGGTAATGATGGTGATGTGATGATGGCAGTGATCATGATAGTGATGATGACGGTGATGGTGATAGTGATGATGATCATGATGGTGATAATGATGGTGATGGTGATAGTGATGATGGTGGTGAAGATGATGATGATAATGATGGTGTTGATGGTGATGATAATGAAGATGGTGGTGATGATGGTGTGGATGTTGATGGAGAACAAGGATGGGAGAGATGATGATGACAATAATGATGATGGTGATTCTATTGTTTGTAGAACTTACTCTGTTTCAGGTGCTTACCTCTAAGTAAATCTAATCTAAGCCTGAAGCCCCAGGATTTAGTCATTATAATGAGCCTGGTTAGTACATTTGGAAACTCTCCTTAATGGAGTTTTATGCCTCTTGTTTGGGATAGTTTTTTTGGAAAAATTATAATAAGGAATAACAGAAGGGCCCTCTCATGGATCTATCCTCACACATGTGGTATTGAAATCAGGATGCCATCCATTCCTGTCTGATGGCCCCATGAAGTGAGACGTTGAAACTGAGGCAAAGTGCTCAGAGGAAGATGAGAGAAGATGAGGGAAGATTAATAGGCCAGGCTCCACCAGGAATATCACTTACACCATCCACGGTTAGATGGACTCTCTCAGAGTTCCCAAGGAAGGTGTGGGTTAAGGCACCATGTCATTGATTATCATGGTTTTGCTCTTTCCTGAACTGGAGAGAGCTTTTTCTGACAGACCAGAGTGAAGGACGCACAAGCTCAGGCAGTGATTCCTGACTAGATACCAGCAGGACCAACCTTACACACTTATTCTCAAAGCTTAGAGCTCCAAGATGTGTTGGCGCTGTTTACATTGTCTCTCTGAGGACCCTCTCATTCTCCCAATATCTCAGAAATTCACCATGTGGGATGGGTTCTTGGGGAGAATTTGGCCACCTGATTCCTTATCGGGTCTTCGTTTTACTGGGGTTCATCCACTTCCAACCCCATGGGATTTCTGACTATATGACCGCCTACATTTCACTTAAAGTCTATATTATGAGTAAGGTCATAAAACCATAATGTTTCATTTTACTTTTAAAAATGATAAATACTCTGCATTTTCTCTTCCAGATCTTTCTTGTCAAAAGATCTGACAAAACAATGTAATTTAATGGTTGCACTGGGTCTAAACTGTATTTGTTGTGACTTCAAAGCCCATGTTCTTTTGTCTACTTCCTGGGCCCTGCCTTTATAGTACTGCAGATAATACATATATATCATTATCTGACACCATCATCACAGTTCAACACAACCCTCTGTGGCAGAGGTCAAGAGACAGAGTACAACTATATGAGGGATATGGGGTCTTCTTACCAGGTACTGGTTTCTGGGCCAGTTACACACCTGCTCTATGATCAGTGCTTGACAGTTCCTTGGTGAATGACTTCCCTGTTATCTGGAAGATAGGTTTTCTTTATAAAATTGCCTTTTTTATTAAACTGGTTAAGATTTGTTCCATCCTCCACTCTCATTATCTTCATCATTATGTACTCTTTTTAAGCCAGTGATTACCCTCGAGAAAGCAACAGGCACCCTGACCTACCAATAGTTTCCAGCTACAACAGGAACGATAGGATGCTCTGACTGTGTGTAGCCTTGTCTCACTGCTTGTGTTATTGTCATTTACTTTGTGTATTTTTTGTACTCGATGTGGACACTTCTATGTAGATTTGCTTGCAAGTTTGAAGTTTACCCTTCTCTTTCTGGTCTCAGGTCTTACCTGGACTCATTTCTCTTCCCCTGGGAGGACTTCCTTCAGCCTTTCCTTCAGAGTGGTCTTCATGCTGATGGATTCTGTCCATTTTTGACTCAACATCTTTTAATTTTACATTCATTCTTGATATATATTTTTCCTAGAATCTTAATTTAAATTCTTGGTTTTGTTGCTGCTGTTCTGAAGTTCTGAAGTCAGAACTTGGTTCTCTCCTGTCTTCTGTCATTTCTAGAAAACAGTCAGCTATAACTCTTACTGACACCACTCTGCAATCACTCATCTTTTCTCTCTGCCTGATTTCTCACTTGTTTTTCTGCATTTTCCGATGTTGTGTGTAAGTGGGGGTTTTTGTAATTATCCTGTTTGGGTTTGTGGAGCTGATTGAACATATGGCTTTAGTTTTTCATTAGTTTTGGAAAATTATCATAATTTCCTCTGCTTCTTTATTTTTCTCCTTGTGTCTGGGTCTTCAGTTGCAGGTAATAGAGACCTTCTTGCCACATTTCTGCCTCTCCTGTGTTGTTTCTGTCATCTTCATCATGTTATCTGGGTAATTCCTACTGACCAACCTGTCAGCTTGCTAATTCTGTTTTCAGCTCTTCATAATTTTCTATTAAATTCATTTAACATGGTGTCATTATATTTTTGGTCCTTGAAGAGCTGCTTGGGCTTTTATAAATACTTTGTAGCTCTCTACAAAAATAGTTTCTAGTTCTGTGCAAAATTTCTCAGCACATTGAGCCTTGTTACTTTCCGCCTGTGTCTGACACTGCCATAGTCTGGATCACTTGTGGGTTGAGGTTTTTCTGTATTTTAAATAATGTTTTCTTATCTCCTCTTGCATGATAATTTTTGACTGGTGCAGACATTGTATTTGAAAACTTGTAGAAATAATTTGAGGCTCAGTGTGATGCTCTCTTCCTACATAGACAACCCTAACTAGGCATAGGAATTCAAAGTTGGGGTTACCTTGACTCTTAGGGACAGGTGTGGGTCAATGCTTGACTGTTGTCTATTTTTGAAAGCCAGTTTATTTCTAGTTTACCCTTATTCCTAGGTTTTTTTTTTTCAAGATTAATTTATTTTTATTTTAGAGAGAGTATGTAAGCAGGGAGAGAGGAAGAAGGAGGGAATCTCAGGCAGACTCCCCACTGAGCATGGAGCCCAACTTGGGGCTCAATCCCTGAGATCTCAATGATCTCAATCTCCATGACCCTGAGATCATGATCTGAGCCAAAATCAAGAGTCAGATGCTTAACAGGCTGTGCTTCCTAGGTGCTCCCCCTTTATTCTTAAGTTTTACCTCTTTGATGTTCCAACTTGATGCCTAGATATTTATAGAGCGGCCCTCTGTTCCTGGAGTATCCTGAGATCCAGTTTTTTCTCTATCCTTGGGACTCTCTCAAAGGCTCTGGTCGTCACTTTGTGTTCTGTTGCTCATTTCAGCGAGAGAAGAAGCTTCTGGGGTAAAAGTCCCCAAATGTTAGACTCACCTGTTTTATTTTTCTCTCAAACCTCAGTTCTGTAATTTATTTTTATTGCTGTATTAGTTTTATGACAATTTTAAATACATTTCAACAATATTTTCTCAGATTTTATGGTTGTTCTCATTGGGAAGGATTAGTCTGGTATTAGTGGAGCTGAACTCATCTGTACAGCAGTATCTTAACCATTTATTAGGTAAATCTATTTCATCAAAATTTTGCATATAATACATGGGAAAGCAATTAAACCTTCCTGCCAATCTTCTTCTATGTAGCTATGATCATGTTAAAAAAGACAGCTCTCATGACAGTGTGGAAATATTTTTGCTCTAGAATGTTCAAGACACTCAGATACCCTGCCAACCTGATTGTGTTTTCTGCTATTAATTGCCCTGTGAAATCAGCATGGAGACGGTCATCCCCTTACACCTGGCCCTGGACCAACTGGCTGCATCTTCCACGTCCTCACCTGCCTAGAAACTCTGCAGAGTCTTGGCCACTGCCAATTCCCCTTCTGTCTTGAAGCTCTTGAAGCTCAGATATTTTTACTGCTCAGGTAACCTTATGGCCTTCGTGTGAGTCTGCCTTTGTTATCTTGCACATGGTAGACAGTAATTTGAAGCCCTTTCTGGCTCGATCTCACAGCCCTGGTTTGTTGAGCCCTGCTTTGTTGAGCCACAGTCGTGTGCCTCCGCGAACTCCCTTCGGGGTCTCATGCACACCTCTTCACGCTGCTCTACGACTTCCATGCTTCTGTGCTCACCGGACAGGTTGGGAAACAAGCCCAAAGAGATTACATCAGTTGTCCAAGGTTACGCAGGGAGTCTAGAAAGGAGCCAAGGTGTGAACTCAGATCGGACTGAGTCTAAAACCTGTGCCCTGGGTCTTGCACTACACCACTTTGTTAAAGCACCCTGCACAAACGGAATCACCTCAGTTTCCAGAAAGGACAACTTAGGTCCATCGAGGTATTTATTCTTAGGAATGAAGAATGTCTAATGCTATTGACTTTTATTTTATTTCATAGGATTTTAGCCCAGAAAACTCCAGTATATGGCTGCCCGCAGGTAGACAATTAGCTCGCTCCATGGACATTCTTACTACTAACCATCCCTCGGTATATGTGTGAATGTGCATTTGGCAATTTAATGTGTCAGCTTGGCTGTGCCATACCCAGTGTTTAGTCAAAGGCCAGTCTAGATGCCCCTATTAAGGTACTTTTTTAGAATTAGTTAGCATTTGAATAGTAAAATTTAATTAAAGCAAATTTTCTTACTTCATATGGGTGGACCTCATCCAATCAGGTGAAGGCCTTAGAAGGAAAGACTGAAGTTTAGGAAGAAGGAATGCGGTCTGCCTAAGGCCTTCTGACCTGAGCTGCAGTGTGAACTGTTCCCTGGGTCTCCAGCCCACAGTGCTCCCTGAGGATTTCAGGCCAGCTACGTCTCACAATTATATGAGCCAATTCCTTAAAATAAATCTCTCTTTCTCTCTCTATACATATCCTATGATTCTGTTTCTCTGGAGAAGCTAATACAGCATATATCAAAAAACATTTTATTTGTAAGTAGTTTACTGAGCGAATCCCGAGCTTCTGTAGACATCCTCACATTTAATAGGGTTTATGTTCTGAGGAAACGTTCTGTAAGTGGAACGTGGTTTCATCTAGAAACCATGTTCTCAGGACCTGCTACTATATGCTCGACCAGTTTTCCAAAAGACCAAAACTAGATATTGTTTAAAACAGATGGAAATACTCAAGGGACAACTATGGGCTGTAGTTTGCCAGCCTCTGGTCTGTCACCTGGTCGACGTTGTCTGGTGCACAGACGCTGTGGACGTGTGAGCATTGAGTCACCGGCAGCCTGTGCGGGAGGGCATTAGCGTCTAGCCAACACGGTGCTTCCAGCTGAGAACCAGAAGCTTTTATCCATGTAAGCCTTCCACTGAACACATTTTTTTTTTCCATTAGTGAAGACATCTTTCAGCTTTGCGTTGGATTTCTAGAACATGGAGGAACCTCAGGAGGTTCCAAGTGTCTTTGTTTTCAAGGTGGTGTGTCTTTCAGATGCTCAGTATGGATTCTGCAGGCCATCGTCTCACTCTGTGGGCTCAAGGACGGGGGCTAAGAACTTTCTCATCTGGACACCAGGGAGGCTGTCATCACAGAGCAGGGAGATGGTGGGCTTTGAGTTATAGAGAGTGAAGCAAAACTAGCCAGGCCACCCGGGGGACAAGGCTGATGGGGCTGGAAGAGGAGCTGGAATGACCAGAGGATGGAGAAAGCCCTTGGTCCCTGTCACATCCTCTGGAAAAGTATTCTTTAAGTTTGGGTGGAGAAGGAGCCCCACCAAGCTCTCAGACTGTGGAGCCTGTCTCAGGCACACCTGTAAGGTTGCTTTTTGAACAACTATGATACAAAGTGTTTACCTGAGTTCTGCTATTGTTGGTCTCTGGAGTCAATGAAGGAAGATAAGCAGAAGAATGATACCATTTTACTCTTCGAGTGTGGAAAAAGCAGCAAGCATCTACCTCCACATTTTATCCAATTCTGATTTACCTAACCTGGTGTCATGGTGGTTTTTCTCAGCAAGGCAAGACGGGTCACTGCACACACTGGGCTAATGGCTCGCATTGTTCTCAGCGACAAAAGAGGCTCAGAGTGGACGTGTGCACACCACTGCGCAGAGCAGATTCGCTTTAAAGGCAATCAGCATTCCTGAGAGAAAGAAGGAACGCAAGCCCAGCTCTGGTGGGGAGGCCTCTCTCCAGCTGTCTTCAGGGTCCGATTTTGTCTGCCTTTGCTCTCTACAGCCGGGGTGCTCTGATGTGAGCTGCAGACTTGTTTTCCATAGCAGGGATGACAGTGACAAGTCTTCCCTATTCACAAGTCGCTCATTAGGGAGGCATCGAGAGCACACGGGAAATCACGGGGGAGCATCCCTGATTCACACGCTCCATTTTGAAGGAGGGGTTTGTCTGTCGTTAGGAGAGCTTCCGATTTCTGTTGAATGGGGACACAAGAAACAAAACAGCAGCTCACGTTAGGCTCCAGGACAACTTCAGTGGGGCCCGCGGACAGGACTGGCCCACAGGCATGGGTCAGTCAGGCCCAGCAGAAGATAAAATCTGAGTGAGATGGTTCAGGAGACCTTGACAAGAGGTTTGTTCTCAGACACGTGGGCTTCTCTGAAGGAAAGAATGAGGGAAAATTACCTTTACTCCCAGCCCTGGAGGGTCGGGTGGCGAAGCATTCCTCCTCCACCGCACTCCAGTCAGGACTCTCTGAGCCCTCTTCCCAACTGGACCCTGACTTCTGGACTTCTCTGTCCATCTCGGCATCACACAATTTTAGCAAAAGTCCCACTAAGTTGGTTTAGCCAGAATCGCCCACCCTGCACAGTAGGGTCACCCTCAATATCTGGTCTGGTACCTTGCCCGCGCTGTCCTGGTGACGCTGGACCTGGGCCTGGCTTCACCGAGAGTCCTGAGAGGCCGGCTGAGCCCGAATCCCTCCTCGCTTGTAAACTCCCACGTTTCCTTCTCGGATTCAGAGTTGAGCCCAACCTCCCTCTCCTACTGCAAACTCTGCTGTGGCTGGTGGTTCCTGGAGCTCTTGGAACAGTCCCTCTGAATAAAGTCTGTCTTGCCATCTTACCAAGTGTCATGAATAATTTTTCCCTTTACTAAAAAGGAGGAAAGGATTTTATGAGAACTCAGCAGGAGTGGGAGCGGTGAAGAAGGGACCCCAGTCACTGCCAGAGACATGGTCTGGAACAGGAAATGGAGGAGACACAGCCTCTCTTTCCTTGCCTCTCGTCTCCTGCTGGCGCCTCCTCAGGCTGAGACTGAAGGGAAGCCTGCTGACCAGGGAGCTCTGCTGCAACAGCCCAGCGGGCCTGGTGGGGAAGCTGGTGGACAGCCGGCAGCGTGAGCCCAGGAGGCTGGACTGTGGCACGCTTGGCCTTTTGTCCTGCCTCTCTGCAACTCAGTGAGTCCAAACTTGGCACGGTATGTGGGTGATGTGGGTGTGGGCTGGTTTGTTGGGTCAGTCTTTGCACAGAAAGAAATCTCTGCAGGCTTTAAAGCATGGATGCCTCTGGTCAGGTCCACTGTACGGAGCGTGGCCAGAAACATGGTGAGCCCGTGTTGTCAGCCAGTTTAGAATTACTGAGTCTGAGAGAAAGAAGGCCGATGGAGGACCAAGACCCCAGGGCTGCTTCTCTTTGGTCCCTTTGCCCAGTTCTTCGCGTGGTGACTGGTAAAGAGCGAGCATGTTAGAGCTTTTCAAATGTACGCAGGAATGAATGAATTCCATTCAAGGCATAAAGATTCAGAAGAAGCCACAGCACAAAGTTAGAACATGACTCTCTTTATGTTAATTCACAGCAGAGCAAGGGCACGAGTGCAGGAGCCCTGACACCAGAACTTGGCTCTCCTTATCCCCATCTCCATGGGATCCAGGCTCGTTGGGTTCCGCGGGGCTGGTGCTCGGATGGCGTCACACCGTTACACGCTGAGGTACGGCAGTGGGAAAGAAAGCGAGAAGGGAGTTGCGTATTCTGGATTAATCCATGTTCGTCTTTCTCTGTGACATTTGCTCCTTGTAGTCCCACAGCGCAGGGACCCAGAGAGGGTCAAGAAGGGGTATATGCCCAGGGTGGGAGCACATGCTTCTTAGAATAACGGCAGACAGGACCGGAGTGTGTAAGCCTGAGTATGTGTGTGCGCCCGAATGTGACTGTGTTGGGAGGAGTTAGGGGTTGAATTGTGCCCCTCCCCCAAATTCATATGTTGACATTGTAACCTCTACTACCTCAGAATGTGTATTGTGTATTGTGTATTTTCCTTACTGAAAACTAGAGTCCTTGAGGGTGTATTTAGTTGAGATGAGGCATCTTGGAGTAGGTGGGCTCCTGACCCAACAGGACTAGCGTCTTTATAAAAAATGGGGGGAGCAATTTGAACACAGGCAGCACACAGGGGAGATGAAGGCAGAGCCTGGTGATGCGTTCACAAGCCAACAAAAGCCAAAGATGACCCATGAACCAGAGGTCAGGGGACAGGTGGGAAACAGATTCTTCCTGAGACCTCAGAAGGTACCAACCCTGTTGGCACTTTGATCTTGCACGTGCGGCCTCCAGAACTGGGACAAAACACATTTCTGTTGTTTATTCCGCCTGGTCTGTGGTGCTTAGCGTGGCAGCTGTAGCCGACTCTATCGTAGATGTCCGTCTTTGTGTGTGCTTGTATATGCACGTGAATGTGTGTAACACACACACACACACACACACACACACACACACACACACTGAACGCATCTTCCAAATGGATAAAGGAATCCGTAAATGTTGCCACCTGTGCCCAAAGTCCCTGCTGGCCTTCCTTTCCGCTTGCTCAGAGGGAGGAGCAGCTGGGAGCCGAGTCAACCGCAGCCTACACGGAGCCAGCGCCCTTCCCTTCGGGTCCTGGCACCGCAGGCGTCCTCCCATCACAGCGGGGGACCCTGCGGGGTGACGCCCCCTCAGCCAGAGCCCGGGCGCGGGCACTGACACTATCCAGTCCTCTGACCTGGAGGCGCGGCTCTGACCCCGGTTCCAGCACGCAGCTGCGTGTTCGGTCCCGGGCTTAAAGACAGACCAGGCGGCCGAGGAGAAGGTGAGGGAGACGGAGGGTCCAGGTCCGTGTGAACACAGGCAGGGGGTGTGCAGGGCGGGTGCCCCCGGCTGTGTTCTCTGGGCACACGGGCCTGCGCCTTTCACAGAGCAAGCTGTCCGCCTGTGTGTGTGTGACCGTCCTGTCACCGAAGCAGCCGGGTGCACACGCGGCTCTCTGTGGCCCCTCCCCGCGTGTTTTTAGACAAGCATGGGGCACACACCTGAGGAGCCTAAAGAGATTTATGATTTTTGAAACTTTATATTTTAGTCAGTTTGTTGTTCTTTTCAGTTTTATTAAGGCCTTCTGCTGTTGTTTGAATATTTAAAACAAAACCCATGTTAACATTTTAAACCATCTTAAGATGGAAACTACCTTTTCCTAATGGCTGGATGGCTTCCAGTGGGCTGTGGTAATTTCTAAGCCCTCCCCCAAGCCAGAAAAAAGAACACAGACTCTGGTTAAACACAAGACAACAACCCCGCAGTGGAGCCGCTTACGCTCAGCCCTATGTTCCTGAACCAAGGACCACCTGACTCCGAGTTCGGGCTCTCCCAGAAATGGAAGCTTACCTGAGTCAGTCAGATGCCCTCTTTTCTGCAGGAGGCAGGTGATCTGCCTGACATGACACACCCTATAGGGGCCAATGCCCTGCCCCAAACTGCCACTTTGACATAGTGATTATTTATTTTTAATTAAAAGATACTTAATAATAGCCAGTGAAGGGTGCCTGAGTGGCTCAGTGGGTTAAGCCACTGACTTCGGCTCAGGTCATGATCTCAGGGTCCTGGGATCGAGCCCCGCATCGGGCTCTCTGCTCAGCGGGGAGCCTGCTTCTCCCTCTCCCTCTGCCTGCCACTCTGCCTACTTGTGATCTCTGTCTGTCAAATAAATAAATAAAAAATATTAGAAAAAAATAAACTATGTGTCTTTTTCTTTCTCCTGATAATCTCTGTCATGTCAATCTAATTACTAGACCAGCTGGAAGAGTTCTGGAAGGCAGAGAGATTTCTTTCCCTTTTCTATGGCTCCTTCCAGCCCCTAAAGGAAATTGACCTGGCAATAACCAACCTGGGTTTTGTTTGTTTGTTTGTTTGTTTGGATTTTTTGTTGTATAACTTCTTTGTTTATGCTTTACTCTGCCTATAAAATTATTTATTTATTTATTTATTTATTTATTATTATTATTTTTTTTACAGGACCTTGGATCTCCTTTTTAGCTGGCTAGATAGGGTGTTGCCGATTTAAATGGATTTCTGCTCAAATAAATTCTTAAAATTTTTAATAGGCCTCAGTTAACTTTCTAACACTGCCAAATGCCAAAAACACATTCATGTGCCGTCGAGGGATACCAATGAGCAAGAGGAACTATGTCTGAAGCCTGACTGTCCTCCTTTGCAAAGCATGTCCTGCTTGAAGTGGGTTCCACATTTCTCCGGTGACTAACCTTGTGAATTTGATTGTAGTATTGTTAAGTTGCTGGAACATCCTGGACCCTGAAGTCTATCTTTCCTGGCAATATCAGAAAAGAAAGAAGGTGCTAGCGTGTGTAGACAAAGTCGGGTCCAACCACAGGATGACGGGAGACTGAGCTCAAGGTGGGGCCTGCAGACAGGTGGAGAAAATGAAGCTGACCTTCAGGGCTCCACCACCTGCCTTTGGAAATTCCTCCCCATCTGTCCCTACTTTCTTCTGTTGAAAGCTGCCTCCGTCTTGTCTTCTGCCTGTGCCAGCTCTCGGGTCTCCAGCCTGACCTAGGCTTTGGTAGGAAGCACAATGTGGTTTAGGCAACTCAGTTGCCGGCCATCTGTCCCATATGCTTTTTTTTTTTTTTTTTTTGCTGAAGGTCGTGTTGACTTCACAGGTGACATCTCATGGCACTCTGTCTCCTCCCAGGACCATCTGCAGACAAGGTTTCGGCTCCAGAGTGGGGCACTGATGGATACCAGTGGAGGAGTCAGGGCTGGGGAGGGAGGCCTCCGGGTCCCAGTGGACAGGCAGTCACCTTTGGAGAGGTGGGATATCCATGATTACACTCAGGCCTCAGAGTCCCAGTGAGAGAAGCTGCAGGGAGCAATGACAAATGAAAGAGACAAAACAGCAGGCCGGGCCGCTGATCGGGGCCACTGATCGGGGCCGACTCATGTTTGTTGACATGTGTTCCTTGATCTTGACCCAGAACTGGGAAAACTAGCACCGAGACTGGACGATGTCATTTGCCATCCACAAACACCTGGCATGGGGGTCATTTTTTCCTGTTTGTTTGGCTTTGTTCTTCACAAGTCAATAGATTCTGGATGGTGTTTCCTGCTTAATGTCCTTCTCGTTCGAGAGAACTCATTTCACCGGATTTTCCCAAGTGAAGGGTCCCAAAACATGTTTTCTTTTTTGAAATTGGGATAAATTCGTATAATATAAAATCTATCATTCAACAACTTCAAAGTCGACACTTTAGTGGCTTTTAGTACACGGATGGTGCATACAATTGTCACCTCTACCTCGTTGAGGAATATTTTCATTGCCCCAAAGGGAAACCGTATCCCGTTAGCGCTCACTGCGCATTGCCTGCTCACCCGTCCCTGGAGATCGCTGATCACTTTCCGTCTCCTCTGCTTTGCATACTCTGGACATTTCATATTAATTGAATCGTAAAACACACGGCCTCGGCGTCTGGTTTCTTTCACGTAGTGTCCCATTTTCAAGGTTCATTCACACTGCACGGTGTGTCAGATCTTTCTTCCTCTCTATCCTAAGTGACAGGGACAGACTTTTCTTGCTCACCAGCCGTCACTGATGAATATTTGGGTGGTTCCACATTTTGGCTTTTTTTACATGTGTATTTTTTTAGTGGACTTTTTCTTTGTTGTTTTCACCACAATTTAAACACCTACAGAACCCCTTCTCCTTGCAGACGCATGCCAGACTCCACAGTCCCTGCAGCCTGTGTCTGGGGTTAAAGAGGGGCCTTTGTTCTCTTGGGATCCCGCGGCCAGTCAGGACAGGATCAGGCATCTGGAAGGTCGCTGACCCCCACAAGGCAGTGCAGCAAAGGAGGCAAGGAGGAATGTCGGCCTCCAGAACCCTCGCCCAAGACTGATGCGCAGGGCCTGCCGAAGTCAGTTCCCTCGGGCGTATCCCTCCCCCGGGCATTTACACATTCTGGAACTCTCCCCACCCAGATCACTGCGTGGTGAAGGGCTGCCTTCTCTGCCAGGGGCACCGTGAGCAGGACGACAATGCTTCGGCCGGAAGAAGCACAATCACACGCCCCTACACGTGCCCCTGTTCCGACGTGTGACTGTTGTAATCCTGTACTTGGGAGGAAGAAGACCGACCCCAGGATCTGAGCATGAACAGTTCTGACCCCGGAGGTGGCAGTGGAGAGCTCTGATTTGGTCATGGCTCTCCGTTAGCCTTGTATCTCCACGTCCGCTCTGTGGACATGTGGGCCTAGATTATTGTCCTGGGGCGGTCCTGCGTGTCGGAGAGTGGGGAGCCCGTCCTAGATTATTGTCCTGGGGCGGTCCTGCGCGCCGGAGAGTGGGGAGCCCGTCCATGCCTCCTGCCAGCAGATCTCAGAGAACCACTCCACCTCCGCCCAGGCATGACCATCAGAAACATCTCTGGACACTCCACAAGTGCCCTGAGCCGTATGTGTAGGAGGTCCTCCGTGCTTGAGAGCCGCTGGGAGAGATAAAATAAACGGACTTCTTTGTTTTTTTTTTTCCTTTTTAAGCTATTTTTTTCTTTTTATTAAATATTTTATTTATTCATTTGACAGACAGAGATCACAAGTAGGCAGAGAGGCAGGCAGAGAGAGAGAGGGAGGAAGCAGGCTCCCTGCTGAGCAGAGAGCCCGACTCGGGACTCGATCCCAGGACCCTGAGATCATGATCTGAGCCGAAGGCAGAAGCTTTAACCCACTGAGCCACCCAGGCGCCCCATAAACGGACTTCTTATTCCCAAAACTTCTTGCCTGAGTCTTAGAGGGAAGGATGGGTAGAAAAAGCAGTCAGAAATGACAGGTGGAAGGCATTCTCTGGAGAGAGGAAGCCACGCCAGGTAAGAGTGAGCTTGTGTTTGTTTAGATTTAGAGGGTTTTCTGATCTGGGGACACTTTTTAACACGGTGGCTGATTACGGGCTCAGGGCTCATTACTCCCAGATTGCCGCCTGTCTCTGCTCATTAGAAGAGCCTTCCTTTGAAGTCTGTTACTGGTTTTTGCTCTCTTTGAACAGAATAGTGAATGAGGTCTCAGGGATTAGTGGCTACTAAAAGCCACTCTGTTCTGGTCTTTCTCCAAGGAAAACAAATCACCTTGTTTTCTGAAAGCAAAGCCCTAAAAGGAAAACACTCGCCGTGGGGTGGGCCCCCGCCGGAGAGTTCCAGTGGAAATCCTTTGGTGGACTTTCCTGTCCTTTCCTCAAGCAGCTTTGGAAGAAAAGTGTCAGATAGGTCAATAAGGTGTACCAGCAGACTCCTTTGACCCAAAGTGTCATGGAGCTGTGATCAGAGCCTCAGATGGGAGTTCCCTCTGCCTCGGGAACCCCGCACCCTGCACCCCGCCCTGTGGTGTTTCCCACGTTGAAGCTGTCCAGGACCCTGGCAAGGTCATCTGTGGATCTCTGTCCTTCCTTAGCGCCATCTGGAAGTTTCTTTTCACCTGCTGTGGGCTGCTCTCCTTTCAACTTGGCTTCTGCGCTTTCCACCGCAGGAGCCGTGCGCATGGACGGCTGCGTCCTCAAGCCCTCTTCCCCGCCCGCCCTCTGCTTCTCTTCCTCCGCGCAGCGCGATCCCTCCCGGTTTGTTTCAACACTGCCCCCACTCTGAGTCATTCTGCGAAATCCCTTCTGCTCTGTTTTAAATCAGGGCTCTTAAATGTGTTCTTCTTTGTGCTTTTGTCTTTTTGGCATTAGCTGATAACGCTAACAGGAGTCGGGAGACCGGGGGCAGCTAACGTCTGGCGCTAACGAGCGCTGTGACCTTGCTCAGGCCGCGGGGGTCTCCCCTCACTGCCTCTTCTGGAAAGAAGGCTGATGTGATCTGCCCCAGAGGTGTAGTTAGGAGCTGATGAGATGCTAGTTTTTAACGTGCTTTGTGAAGTGAACCTATAAATGGAAAGCCGCGTCTATATATACCTTGTTTCCAGCGAGCCGTGCCTCTCTCCTGCTGTCTAGCACATTCCCCTCACCCTACTTACTCCTGCCGCTTTTCCATCTCTCCTGATTTCCAGTTTCTCAGTTGTTCTGTGCACTCGTCTGTAAAGAGCCTGGAAATACATGCAAACCCCAGAACAGCTGCCCTCTGAAAGGTCACTGGTCCTGACGGCCCCTCTAGAAACCATGTCTTCCCGGCAGAAGTGCCCACTTGCCTCAAGCAGATTGTCCTCTTCTGGATGGAAAGCTTCCCTTCAGAGACGCCTGCTAGCTCGTCCTCACCTCTGTCCCCAGCACGACCATCCGGCCCAGATCACGCACTACGATTGGGAGCTCCTCCCTCGCCATCCCCAGACGGATCCAGACGGATGCAAGGAGAGAGAGACAGGGAGAAGGAGAAAGGAGAGGTTTGATCCTGTGCAAACTGGGGAGGGCAGCGTCTAGCCGGGACGCACTACCGGGACTCCTTCATCTGTGGGATTGGCGTGGCCGTGGCCACAGTGGCTGCGTGGAGTGCGGTGGAGAAGACAGGGTCCGCAGGAAGGTGCTGGCCTGTCTGCGGGGAGGTCTGTGCAGGTGCAGAGGGCAGAGGCGGCACACGGGCAGGGAGGCTGGTTTCCTGCTCAGCCCGGCCGTGGTCCCTCTCTTCTTTGTGGTTGTCCATGACTCAGCGATGTGCTAGCTTGCCTGCACGTTTCCCTTCAGTGCCTTGGTGCTCACGAGAGAGGGTATTCAGTGCTTGGAGCGGGCGAAGGGTCACTGGGGAGGCAGCTTTGCAGGCTGCCCCCGAGCTGCGGCAAGAACCTGACACCTGCATGTTCAGAGCACAGGGACTTGAGTGTCTCACCTACGTGTCTGTCCCCAGATGCCCTTCAGCATCCCCTGCTGTGAGTTCACTGGCAAAGGACAGGTCCGTCTCCGTGAACCTTCACAGTCTGTGTGGCTTTGATGAGGTGTCAGCCATGGAGCAGGGATTTCCAGAATCCTGTTTTCTCAGGGGCGCAGAGAGCAGGGACCACCTCCGGGGGTGAAGGAGCCGCTCTTTCTCTCTGTCGTGTCACCCCGGCCTGTGGGCTCTGGAGGGCTCTGTTTCCCAGCGTCACTCTCAGACTAATTAATAACTTACGCTGACTCATTTCCACTATCAGTGACTCGTCCATCAGCTCTGTTCAAAAGGCAATTACTGGGAGCTGATAGTGCTCGATAGGGATGCCAGGACCCATCGTGTCATTGTGACCAGTGGATTGACAACGGCCAAGTGTCCTTGCTGGGTTTATCGCATTAAGAATGGGGCTTTCAGGCTTTTGCAAGGGAACTGACTCTTTTAGTCTCTGGAATAAGGAAATCCGAAGGGAGTGCTACATTTTCCAATGGCCAGTTGCTTCTAAAACTGAAAAGAAGAAGAGCTGATACAGAACACAGCTGGAAGTAGAAGAAAAGAGGAGTCAATTATCCTTGGGGTCCAGCTGGGGAGAAGAGAAAGCAGGACATAGGGACAGTGCTGGCAGCTTCAGTCCAGAGAGAGAGGACAAGCTAGCAGAGCTTCTCGGGAAGGGAATTCAGCAACACCTATTCAAACTCTGGGAATTTTGCAAAATCTTGGGCCCAGTGATCCTACTTCGAGGAAGTTATTCCGAGGAATCTTTGCAGGTTATCTCTTTTATGAAACCACAAGCACGTTTATTATGTTGCTCTTGATAAGAAAGGAATGTGGACAACTTACACAGAAAAGGTTGACTGCTGACATAATAGGAGAATATTTATAGTTCTCTTACTGTAGAACTTATTTTATTTATTAAGTAAAGGCAAAAAGTTTAAAAAGCAGCATACACAGCTACAGTAATAAAAATGACATCAAGGTAGACATATAGGTCAATGGAAGAAAAATGAGAGTGCAGAATAAACCCATACATTTATGGTCAGTTGATTTTCAACAAAGGCGTCAAGGCTATTCTATAGTCATCTCCTTCTGGGAGAAAGGATCTTCTCTTGGAGAGGTGGTGTTGGGATGACTCAATTTCCACATGCAAAACAGTGAATTTGGACTCCTCACTATGCCATACATAGGTATTAACACAAAATGGATCAATGATCTAAATATAGGAGCTAAAATCATAAAACTCATAGAAGAAAACCTAGGGATACATCTTCATGACTTCAGGTTTAGCAATGGATTGATTCTTGGTTACAACACCAAAAGCATGAACCACAACAACAACAACTGGACTTCATCAAAATAAAAATCTCTGTGCATCAAAGGACATTACGGGGAAGTAGAAAGGCAACATACAGTCTGGAAAAAATGGTTATAAATTACACATTGATCATTGATATATACTTCAAAATATGTAAAAAGCACTTAGAATTCAACAACATAAAGACAAACAGTGTAATGAACAAAGTGGGCAAAGAAGGCAGATACATATTCTCCAAAGAAGATATACAAATGGCCAACAAGCATATGAAGAAACTCATCATTCGTTATCAGTGAAATGAAAATGAAAATCACGAGATACCATGTCATGCCCTCCCATGTGGTGTAGTAGTTATAAAAAAAGAAAAAAAGGCAAATAACATGCACTGGAGGGGTGTGGAGAAACTGGAGCCTATGTACATTGTCAGTGGGGAGAAAATGGTTGGGCCTCTGTCAAAACAGTTTAGCAGTTCCTCAAACAGTTACACACAGAATTATCCCATGACCTCCTCCTTCCATGCATAGGTATAGACTCAACAATTCGAAAACAGCTACTCAACATGTGCATGTCTATAGCTTCCGGTAAGAGCCAGAAGGTGGGGACAGCCCAAATGTCCATCACCAGTGACTGGAGAAAGGGTAGTACACCGCACAACGGGATCTGATTCCTCCATAAAATGGAGTGTGGGACTGTCCCACGCTCTGAAGTGGATGAACGTTTGAAAGCGTGTGTCAGCTGCAGGCAGACAGATGTAAAAGGTCACATCTTGGATGATTCCGTGCATAAGAAGTGTCCAGAATATACAGATCCACGGAGACAGAAGGCAGATGAGTTGTCAGAAGGTTCGGGATGGCAAGAAGGCTTAATGAGGAGTGGATGTCCCTTTGGCTGATGAAGATGTTCTGGAACTGGGTGGAGGTGGTGGCCGTACAACAAGGGAAGTATTCAATGCCACCAATTTCTTCGCAGGAAAATGGCTAATTGTGTATTATGTGAATTTCACCTTGATAAATTATTTTTCTAAAATGCAATCTATGCAATATTGTATTTTTGTCAGAGGTTGGCAAGGATGTGGAGAAAGGGGAACCCTTTTACACGGTTGGAAGGAATGCAAGCTGGTGCAGCCACTCTGGAAAACAGTGTGGAGGTTCTTCAAAAAGTTAAAACTAGAGCTACCCTATGACCCAGAAATTGCACTACCGGGGATTTATCTCAAAGATGCAGATGTACTGAAAAGAAAGGGCACATGCACCCCAATGTTCATAGCAGCAATGGCCACAGTCACCAAACTGCTATTGAGATGCCCTTCAGCAGGTGAATGGGTAAGGGAGATGTGGTCCATATGTACAATGGGTATTACTCTGCCAGCAGAAAGGATGAACACCACCTTTTAGATCGGCATGGATGGGGCTGGAGAGGATTATTCTAAGTGAAGTAAACAAAGCAGAGAAAGACAATTATCATCTGGTTCCACTCATCTGTGGCACATAAGGAATAGCGCGGAGGACCGCGGGGGAAGGAGGGAAATCCGAAGGCGAGAAATCAGAGAGCGAGACGAACCGTGAGAGACTGTGGACCCCAGGAAATAAACTGAGGGTTTCAAAAGGCTGGGGGATGGGGGAACAAGGGGGGGGTTCCAAAGGGGTGATGGGTATTAAGGAGGGCCCGTGTGGCCATAAGCACCGGGTCTTACATGCAGACTATGAATCATGGAACACGACAGCAAAAACTAATGATCCACTACACAGCGGCTAACTGAACATAATTAAAAAAAAATAAGATAGAAGGGTGTGCATGTACACACACGTATGGGGGAAACGTCTGCTTGATGTGTTGTTCATAAAACTCCAACAGGGGCTTCCTCGGGGAGGTGGGGCTACAGGTGGAGAGCAAACTGGCAGCCCAGGGCTGGGGCCAGATCTAGAAGGGTCTGGAGTGGTCTGGTCACTCCCTGGCTTTGTGATCAGGAAGGTTATTCCCTTCTGCCTCAAAGCTGTAAGTTTTACATGAAATGACACATTTAAACCCACCATGGGGAGAAAGTGTCGTTGGAGAGGGGCAGGTTCAAGGGTGACCTTCTCGGGCGCAGACCCAGCACACGCGCACACGCAGCCTTCCGCCTGACGGGCCCGCCGGACTTCCCTCCAGCTTACTGACCCCGGGGGAGGCCACTGTGAGGACCCTCTCCTGGGCAAGGACAAATGGTCTGAGAAAAGCAGGCTTTTCTGAGAAAAGAAATGGTCTGAGAAATGGTCTGAGAAAAACAAGTTTCGGGGCACTCCGGTGACAGGGAGCCGGCAGAGGAACAGGATGGGGCTCAGCCGTGGGTGGGCAGTTTGGAGCTGTTTTTGAAAGGGGTAGAGTTGAATGCAGTCTCCGTAAACAGCCAGAGACAGGAGGCGAGGGAGGTGCTGGGCCCTTTCCATTGCTCTCGGGCACCCCTGCAGGGGGCAGGGATGGGGGAATGTCCTGGGGATCCTCAGGGATTCCTCAGCAGCAGGGGGTCTGGCCAAGTGCTATTTGGTTTCACTCCCTCCTCGGGTCAGGACGCCTCCAGCAGCGGGCCTCACTTTCCGATTATCCGATTATCCGCTTTCCCTGGAGCCCCTACGTTTGCGTTCAGTGAAATGGAGACACTGGAAGAGGTGTGCTCAGGGGGGGGGGGGGGGGCGGGGGGGGGGGAGGGTGCGTTCCCTGCAAGGGGCCGCGCGGCGCTGAGCCCTAGGGCCTCAGCTCACTCACCGGGTCTCCGTTCTGTGTCCTTTCCTTCTGTTTTCCTAGCACCCAGACTTCTGCGGCGCCAAGTCTTACAGGACTGTCTAGGCGTGCGTTTTTGATTTCTGGTACCTCTCTGTGAAACAATGGGTGGTAATGGTCTTCGGGGTTATGCTGGTGTGTCACCTGTGCTTTGTGTGGTGAATTACTGGGCCTCTCTAAGTCTCTGTGGGGTCTCCCAATGGGCATCACATCCTTTCCAAGCTGTGAGACCACAGGGGACACCCCGCCTCAAGGCTTGCTGGGCTGGGTCCTCCTCGTGGCGACAGTCCTCGTTCCCTTCCCTGCTCTGAGCCTTAGCTCCTTGCTCTGGTCCCTCGTCAGCTGCGCTCGGTAGAGGTGATCACAGCAAGGGCACCTCCCATGGAAAGTACCCACTCCCTCATGCTGTGGCCTCACCCCCAGCCTCATGGAGTCCAAATTCCGCAGTGGGATCTCCAAATCCATCACAATTTGTCTCCATCCTCACTTACAGACATAGGTCTTTTATCCCCAACGTCCTGGATCAGACGCTTGTCTGTGGTCACTTATGGCCTGTTCCTCCTTCTCAGTCCTCACCACCTGGAGCTGCCTCTGGAAGCTTCTAGCCTTCCACCCATCCACACGACGGAACCCTACACCCCAACTGCATTTCAACTCTGTCCTCTGCTAGATGCCTCATGGCCCATCTAGCTGACATCAACTGCTGCTGCTCCTGCGGCCACATCACGTCTCCTCCCCATAAGCCCCCAGGGACCCACTGCTCTCTGCCTGCCCCCACTCCCCGGCTGAGCCCGGGAGGGCTGCCAGGCAGTGTGCAGGAAAGAAGAATGACAATATAACTTTCAAAGGCGGGGAGGCAGAGCAGGACTGCCACTTCCTGTCAGGACGCCGTCTCTGTGGGAGCCTCAAACTAGGCCTCAAAAGCCAAGCGGCACCTTTTCTCCTTACTAACCCTCAAAGTTGGGTTCTAAAAGAAAAAAATGACACCCCTCAGTTGTATAAAACACACTGGGGTCACTCTGGTGCTTTTTTTTTTTTTTTTTCCTTTTTTTTCCTTAAACAAGAATTTATTTTTAGTACTGTGGATTTACTATCTGGGGCTCTTGCTTCTTGCAGGCTTCACACAACCACTGTGAGAGGGCCTTGCTCGAGGAAGCTAGACCAGGCTGCCGCGGGGTTCTGGGCACCTGGCAAAGTGCCAAGACAGGCCCACTGCTGGGGTTCACAGTCAGGGTGATGAGGGAGCAGGAGGCCGGCTGAGGACAAAGCAAAAGCTGGCGCCTTGCACCCCCTCTTCTCCCGCTCCCCTCCATATGTGTGGCATTCCTCAGGCACCCCTGACTGCCATAAAACGATAAATGGTTAACTTGCAGGGATCGCAATCCTGCAGAACAGGAATCTCCCTTGCTCTACAAGATGTCCTAGAGACCTAAACAGGGAGGTAACCTTATCAATAGCACAAATTTCCAGAGGCAAATAACTCTTGGTTCCTGAAGCCCTAATGTCCCCCTCCCACCATAAACTGGAGGAGATTGGGGTAGAAAGGAATGTAGATGATGGCCGGATCATAATGCCCCACCAAGAATCCCCCATTATCTTGATGTTAGTGCCTGACCTAAAGACGACATTGATCAAGCCATAATGGCAAAGACTCCCCCCGGCACCTTGTAGACCCTCCCTAGCATGTGAGAACTCTGTCGAAATCCCCCATTCCTTCACCACCTCCCCCCTGACCGTGGGGTATATAACATGCCCACCCTCACAACCCGGGGCAGCCGCATCTCTGCCTGCCCACGGGCCCTGTCCCCGTGCTCTAATAAATCACCTTTTGCACCAACGACGTCTTAAGAATTCTTTCTTTAGTCGTCGGCTCCGAACCTCCTCACCCCACCGAACCTGACTTAGGTTCTGGGACTTCATCAAGGGTGTGTTAGAAGCCAGAGCATTTACAGTTATAGCTGCTGAACAAAGCATATTCTCTCACTCGGTCTTGGCCACTGTGTCTTTCTCAGGACCTAGGGGAAGGTCAGATTGAATACAGATCCTCAGACTCCCCCAGGAGAGAGAGGGGGTGCTCTGGGCTCACCCCACAGTCCCAGGACCTGTGGTCAGCTACCCCGCATGAAGGGCTGTGCTCCCTCTGCCCGCACCGCATCCTCCGACTAGGGCTCCCACTCTGGGGGTGAAGTCTAGCTCGGTGCCCCAAGCCAGGGAGCCTGCTGGACGGGGCTCGTGGCTGTGTGGCTGGGGAATTCTGTGTCCCTGAATCTCGTCTCTGTGTCCTGGAAGGGGTGGGCATGGCTCCCAGCGGGCACGCCATCTTAAGAACCCCTGCTCGTTGTTATGAAGTCGCTGCAGAACAAAAATAGGGAAAAGCATGGACCCTGAGCCGAGGCGGCCCGTGTAAGGTTGGGGGGCGTTTGGGTCCCCAAATGGCCATGATCCTTGAGCTCCTCCAGCTTTGACAGCCACCCTGAGAATTTCGGCAGCACAGTCTTGGTCGAAATCCCAGAGCTGGGTCAGCTCCCCGTGCGGGAGCAGAGGCTGACAGCGGCAAGCAGGGACCACTCAGTCCCGGATTCTTTGAGCTTCTGCATTTCTTGCCAGAATGTGCTTTGGTTCAGTTTAGCTCAGTAGAAAAATTACTTGCCCCACTGGAATTTTGAACGGTGATTCATTCTGGTGGAAGCGCTTCTAATTAAAAACAGTCACAACAAAAACCAGGCGTCAGAACATATGAGTTCTGGACAGTCGTGAGCCCAGGAGGCTCCCACGTAATGACAGCAGATGTGAAAGCAAATTAAATTTACAGCTCACTTGTGCCCCCTTTCCAGGGGCGAGCTCTCAAAATCGGTTGGTTTTATGCAAATGATTATAAAGCGTGGAATGCCTTTCTTGAAAATGAATATGCATATTTAAGTGTCATTAGAATGTCAACAACACATAGGTGTGAATTCCGGGAAGAAGCAATGCTCGCTTCAGGCAGAGTCTGCAGCAAACAGACTCCCTGATGCGGAAGGCACAGGGACACCAGGAAGTGACTGGAGCACAGAGGGCACAATGTCAAGGTCAGCTCAGTGTGGGAACCTCAGAGCTGCGGTGCCCCGACTTGGGTTCCGATGAGTGATGAAGAGCTCCTTTCCGTGCCCCACAGCCTGTGCTGCTCTCTCAGCCGAGGCTGGGGAGACACCCTGGGGCCGGAGAGACGGGGAGGGGGGACTCCAGTGCTCTGGAGTGGGGGCAAGAAGTCTGCGTGCCGTTCCCTGGGCTGAGTGCATCACTGCCCGGTGGTCCAGTGGGGCTCTGCGTCAGCGCCGGGTGCTGGTCGCCCCAGCGCTCAGCGTCTGCAGCTGTGCCCAGCGAATGTGTCGATGCTTTAAAAAAAGAACACTCTGCAAATCGTTCCATTGGCCTAGGGCCAAGTGAGGTGTGCCTGGGACGTTCCTGCCGTGGTGCACCCCAGAGGGGAAATACTTCCTGCGAGGAGCTCTAAGCGGGGGCCCTGGAACGTGAAGGTCACCAGCGGCAGCCGTGGCTGGGCTGGGGGACCGGAGCGGGAGCTGGAGCCCCTGCACAGGGCCGCCTGGGGACATCTCCCGGCTGGCGGAGCCCTGCCGGCTTCCCCCCTTCTCCTCCCACGCTCACCGTGTCGTGTCTCCTGCTGCTTCGGTCCACACTCGTCCTCCAAGGGGAATTCAGAGGCCCCAGTCCCGAGGGTGTCTTGTTGCTGCTGCCCCCGGGGGAAAGAGAAGAGCCCCTCAAAGGGGGGCAAGGGGCCACTGTTGAGAGAGAAGAGGGGCCCACCTACCAGCCTGGGGTCCAGCAGCAGCCCCCGGCTGCTCTGACAGGGCGGGAGGCCTCCCCTCGGCTCCCCGTCCCCACCTCCTCTGAACCCCCTCCCTGTGGCCGTGTGCTGACAACGCCCGGCCAGGGGCCTTGCTCACCTCCTGTCTTTCAGACACAGTGCCCTGGAGGTGCCTGGGGGTGGGTGGTGTCCGGAGCTGAGCTGCTGCCCGGCCTGTTCCTCGAACCCCCACTGCAACCAGGCCCGAGCCCTGGGGGTGCAGATGGGCCGGACCGGGCGGACCTGGGATGACCGAGCGTTAGTACAGACGGTGCCGGAGACGAAGGGACCTCAGTCCTCGCCGGCTCCACATCCCGGAACGAGGTGGTCTCCCCGACCTGGGTTTCCATCCTCAGTCTGTGGACAGGCAGCAGGGAAGGCCTGACTTCTCATCCCTCCCAGGGTCATGCAGTCTCCCTCCTAGGGGCCCCCATGGCCCTCTGTGTTCAAGCCCCCAGGGTGGCAGGGTGACCCCAGGAACCCTCCAGGACCTGTTCACAGCAGCAGCCTTGCTCCAGCAATGGGCAAGGTGGCTGCAGAAACAGCTCCCACCTGCTCTGGGAAGCTAGGCACTGCAGGAGAAGCTGGGTATAGGGGCAGCCCATGGGCCCCGAGGTCCTTTGCTGTGGCCACTGGAACGACACTTATGGACGGGCGGGCTGGAACAGCAGCTCTTGATCGCCTGCTGCTGGAGGCTGGGCACCCCGCTTTGGCGCGTGGTCAGGTGGGCTCCTTGAAAGGCAGGAGTCGGAGTCTGCCAGTCCTTGCCCCTGGATTCCAGGCTCTGCTGGCCAGCCCCTGTGTCCTTTGGCCTATAGACGCATCACCCTGATCTCTGCCTTCGTGTTCACAAGGTTTTCTCTCCGTGTCCATGCCTGTGTGTCCAAAAGTCCCCTTTACATAGCGACACAAGCCACACTGGATGAGGGGTCCCCCGTCCTGCACTACAGGCTCATCTCAGTTTTCCTGCCCCTGAAAAGACCCTGTTTCCAAATAAGGTCACATTTGGGGCCTGGCGGTTGGGACCTCAGTGAATTTTGCAGACCAGGCTGTGCAACGCACCAGTGCTAGTTTGACGCAGACAGGGTAAGCCTGGCCCGGAGGGCCTCACGTTCCCAACACTCAAGGCACCGGGGAACCCTAGCCCTGCTGGAGAGAACTGGCTTCACTCTTAGTTTCCATGACATTGAGGCCCAAAGCAGACAAGGTTTCTGGCAGTGAAGTAAGTGTAATTTTTAAGGAGTCATTCCAAGGATTTGGGTTCCTTGCTATTGTCTCCAAATACTGTAGCCAACCACCCTGGAGATGGTCAAGTGAGTCCATAGCTTCTTGATTCAGATTAGAGGGAAGGTTACGAAGCTGGAGTTCCCACATAGGTCTCCACAGGAATGGAGGAGCTTCTGTTCGCTGGACACAGCCCAGACCAACCTGGCAGTGGCTTCAGGTGCAGGAAGAGGGGTGGGCGTGAGCAGGATGGACCGCGGCTGTGGTGCTTCTGTCAACAGCAGATGCTTAGAACTCACAGCAGAGAAGAAGTTTTCAGTCATTGCTGTAATAATTTTGATGTTTAATAATTTGGTATTTTTTCCCCCATAGAAAGTGGTAAATGTCAAAACTCTTGAGTCTCAGACTTTACCTTTAATGAGATTTAGTCCTATTTTTCAGTAAGGCAGAGACAGGACGGAGCAGCAGGACACCAGGGGCCCCTGCGGAGAGAGGGACAGAGGGTGGTTTTGTGAGGAGGTCTGCCAGCATTGAGCGGACGCTCGCAGCGCTCCCCCCGAGGAGTGTCCTGCCTTGGCAGGGGAACAGCTGCGGCCTCCCGTTCCGCCTCAGCTCCTAGACTCCGCTTCACTCGCATTAGTTTTTACCTTCCCACGGAGTCCACAGCACGGTGGATGTTCTTTCCTTAAATCTTTACAGAAGATATAATAGATTACGCTTTTAATTCATATTCCGTGAACGTTTCCTGAGCACCTGCTACATGGCACGCGCCTTCCTGAGGACGGACGATGCCAGCACGGGAGTGAGCCGAGCGGGTGAACTCCAGTGGACTGGGAAGCGTGGCAGAGTCTGACTTATAGGAAGCTCAGCAGGCGGTAGACGGGAAGAGGAACCAGGTCTGCATGGGGGGGGGGGGGGGGGGTGTCGGGAAGGGCGGCAGCACCAAGCTTGGGTTTCGCAGGGGAACAAGGGGAGACAGAGCATCTCACCGGAGGCAGTAACAGCATCCATAGCAGAGAGAGAAAGTGGTGCTCTGGACCCCGTCCCCTGGATGCAACGTAACTCCACCCCAGTGCGCGTTCCTGGATGAGCAAGGTGGGGTCAGGTTCCAGCACACCCTCTGGGGTCGGAGGCCACGATCTTCCCGATCATCCCGGAAGTGCTGTGTAGCTTTGACCGCATCTCCTTGATAAGGAGATCTGCCAAGTGATCACTGTCTCTTTGGAAATGTTGCCCTATCTTGCCCATTGTTAATATGAATTTCCACTCAAGCCACACGTGGACGTCTGTATCAAGCATCCTGAGATGCTAGGACACCCCCCTGCCCGCCCCGCCGTGAGTGTTCCCACCTGCGGGGGGTGTGGTTCGTGCTTTCTGATGGTGACAAAGGTGATGGATGTCCCCGCCTTCTTCCAAGACATTCTCAGCAGGGGGGCTTGGGAGAAGAGCAGGTGACCACGCTCTCTCTGGGTGTTGGGCTGGGCTTTTGTGGAATTGGCAGGTCTTGAGTTCACCTTCTAGTGAGAGAGTGAAGGCTCCACGGCTTCTCACAGCTGCCTCTCCCCGGCATGGACTCCCCCCCACCCCCGATGAGGGTGACTTTTCAGGCCCCTTGCAGAGAAGATTAACTGCCAAGGTAATAAAGGCAACTGCATTTAATCATTTTCCTAATTAATGCATTTATTGCAGCTCCTTGCTGCTTTTCGGGCTGAATGTGATGAGTGAGCAGGAAGGGAGTATCACAGGGATTCTCGGCATTTTCACCTAAAGGTTAATTAACTGGTGTTATCTGGGAGACGAGGCCCCACGCACGCTGCCAGGGGGAGTCGTAAGGAAGGCGCTGAGCCCAAGCCCAGCCTGCACGCAGAGCAAGGTCACAGGAAGGGAGAACTTCGTCTGACGGGCTGCTGCCTCTGAAAGGATGTGGATATTGATTGAATTCAGTGCTGAGCACATTATACTTGGAAGCTTCTAGTAAACGAGGAATGAAAGAATGGGGTTGCTGAGCAGGACCATAAATTGAAAAGCCGACTCCGTGCCGGAGCTTGACTGAAAAGAGACTCAATGTCCGTTCACATAGCGATCTGTATCCACAGCTTCCCTCTGCAGCCACTCGGGGCAAGGGGCTCTCCTCCGGTAAAGCCATTGGTAGACCTGGATGGCAGGTCCCTCCAACAAACCTGTGCGTTTCCACACGATGCTGGTAAAGGTCCAGTACCAGACCGCACAGGGCGCAATGCCTCCGCTCCACAAACACACCCTGTGCTGTTCATCGGCAGCGATGCTGAATCAGCTCGGCCCGCCCAGAGAATCCCAGGAAGAGAAAGAGCCTCACATCTCTGGGACAGATCTCCTGCTTGGAGAAGAGTTCGCTGTTGCACACAATGAGATTGGTAAAAGCAGAAATAACTATCTCCTTCACCAGCCCACAAATTAAGAAACAGGATGGAGCCCAATTTAGGAAGAGGCACGCGGCAAGTCTTTAATATAAACAAATACTTAAGCTCAGTAGTCTTGCTTATAAAACTGTTATCCTAGAGAAAGAATCACAGATACACATGAATATTTGCCCATAAGATATTCATTATAATCATTTTTAGTAATAAAATTGGAGACAGCTATGATTTTATGATTTTTGATACAAAACCTACTGAATGTGCAGGTTTTCCACACCATGAAATTTCATAATTCTCTGTGGATGGCAACCTACGATTTCATTCAGTTCTGGCACGATCTGCTCAGAATCAGCCCAGAGCCCACAGGTAAGGGCTTGGTCCCATGAGACTGCCCACTTCAGACCCTAACTGCTGGTCTCATTTTACTGCCTGGGCTCAGACCCAACGGGCTATAAGGCAGGAGCAACCCACACCCCTCGTCTCAGGCTGGACGATTTGCCACGAAGGTCCCCAGAGCTCTGGGAAACACTTTATTTTTATGGGTTCATTATAAAGGATGTCACTGAGGATACAAATGAACAGCCAGATGAGGAGCTATGCGTGTCCAGAAGGGTCTGTCTCCGTGGGGCTGCAGCACTGTACCTTCCAGGCGTGGGGATCTGCTCCCAACCCAGAAGCCCTCAGAGGCCTGGCATTCAGGGAAGTTTGGAAAGGAGATTTCATCTTGTAGGCATGAATGATTATTAACCCAATATGTAGCCCTGCTTCTTCCCTGAACTAGGTGGACGGAGCTAAAAGTTCCCAACTTCCAATCACAGTGTGGTCTCTCCGATGACCCGTCTCTACGCAGAAACTACCTGGGGACCTCCAAGAGTCACTGCATTAGAACAAAAGATGCTCCTAACATCTGGAAAATGACCAGGTTCTTAGGAACTGGGGATGAAGACCAGCGTGTACGTCAGATTAGAGCACAGCCTCTTAACGGCCTGACACGTTTTATCTGTGTACCTGATGCCTTGGTTTCCCCACTTACAGCTTTGTGGTGCTGCTTTGAGCTTTAAATGAACTGTTGCCTGTGAATTGCTGGGAACAAGGACTGCCCTCAGGAGACCTCCCGCAGCCAGATATTGTTACCACTGTGATGGGATTGCTGTGAGGAGGTGGCCCAGCCAAGCGGGATGAAGTCATCAAAGTGACGCAGGGCTTTGTGGAATGACAGCCTGCTCGCAGTCTATGTGGAAAGAGGTCACCTTAATTTGGTAAGTAACACATGATTCCACTTTCAGACAGAGTTACAGGTGTGCACAAAGGCATCGATAAAATGTCCTCATAAGCATTTATCTGTAGACATATACTATGAATATATGTATTATATACATACACAAAGAGTAGCAGTAACATTTATTGTTGTATGAGCTCTGTGTGTACATTTGTAGTGCGTATATGTAACATTGTATATGTTATGTATTATGTGCACATACTTAGGTATACACATGCACGCATGTAGAGTATGTACTGTTACATACTGTGTATTACGTGTGTGTATCTACATGCATCTACATGTACATGTGTATAATGTGTACCTACCATATGCCATCTATGGGCTAGAAGATACACCAAGACACTGTTAGCAGGGGTTGGTTCTCTTTAGATATAAGAAATAAAAGTGACTTCAAATTTCATCTTTCTGCTTGCTATAGTTTCCCACTTTTCTATGCTGAAAATATACATTGATTTTTCCATTAGAAAGAATTGTTTAAAATATAATACTAAAATTAACTTGACATCAGATTCCAAAGTCAGCGGTTTAGGATCGTAACTTTATTGTGAAAGAATACTGTTCACATATTTATATACAAATAGCCCAAGTGTGTCGTCACCAGACTGAAGACGGGAGAAGGAGCAGATTGGGCATGTCGGCAGCCGCAACCGGGCCGCTGGGATAGGGGTTGGTTCCTAAGTTCCTCGCTTGCTGGGCATTTTAAGCACGCGTGTTTATGTCCTGTCATGGGGGCCACCGGTTCACAAGACTCAGTGGCCTGGGCCCTTCCATCAGCCCGGCAGTTCCAGACAGCGGCGTGGTGCTTCCGGGGGGCAAAGGTGGGCAGTCTGGGAGGGAGGCAGCGGATCCTGCCTGGTCCACGTAGTGGATATTCTTAGCCGTGTGACAGTGGCTCCTTCATGGTTGAGATCAAACAATACAGAAAGACAAATAATGGAAAGATACTTAACACCACCTTTAAAATTATTCATAAAGCACTGATACATAAATTACTGATGACGTAACCATTTTTTTTCTTAAAATGGAATTCAGTCCACAGTGTTCAAGGTGCTCAAGGCTATTTCTTTAATTAAAAACAAAACCAAAACAACATTTGAATGGCACTTGAAGTTTGGAGATACTCATGGTTGTTCTGTAAGCTGACCACAGAGGACAGCCTTCATAGAGCGGGTGGGGATGGCAGCCAGCAGGAGATCAGGAAACAGGGCTGCAGACAGAAATCGAGCAAAATCAGTCTCCCTGTTGGTTCAAACCTCATCAGGTAGAGCTCTTAAATGAAGATAGTGAAGTAAAAATAGATTTTCCCTCCTTTCCACTTAGACTAAATAATCACATGCTTAATTTGTGGTCCCATGAACAAGAAACAACCTGTTGGCAAAGGCAAGAGAATCGATGAGTTTGTAAGCAGTATTTTATAAAACGTTCTCTGCAAAAACCCCATCACCTTCGGGATCCTCCAGCGGCTTTCAGTCTGAGGGGAAAGAACTAATAGGCATAGAATCCCAAAGCACTCACCTGTTTCTGTTTGTTTGTTTGTTTTCACTCAACAGGTCCCCTTGGCTGGGTAAGAGGCCCTGCTCTGGCCAAAGGCATTTCTTGACACAGAGATAGTCAATGCATCATGCTTTTATTTTTCTAGTCTCTCACGGTTAGAGAGGAATACTCTCAGTCCAAATTTTTATATTTGTTTATTGTTCTCCTATATATTGTTCACACATATTCTCTTTATAGAAACAATGTTTCAAGTTCTGTGTGGGCTGGGTCAGACTTCGGAGAAATGGCAGCTGTGGGCCTCCTCTGCACTCTCACTGGCTTCAGCCTCCCGGTAGCGCTGGAGAAATCAGTGTCCCCTTCTTGATACAATCATCTCGTTCTTGGTTTTCAGAGCGTGGACTCTGGGGATTTTTCCTCCCCATCTTTTACTGGACCTTCTCAGGTTTATTTCCCATCTAGGCCTCTTTGGGGACGTTGTGGCTACAGTTTTCATTATGGCCTGTTACCAGATAGTCCCTTTAATTATAGAAGTGGGGGACTTGCAGGGGCTCAATTAGCATTTTAAAGAAGGAAATTTTGACATTTGATTTAATGAGCGTAGTGAAGCTGTAGCTCTGAGCATCTTTGAGAAGACAATGTGAACTGGGGTGGACGTTCGCTGCTCATCCGAATATACCAAATCTATTAAAAGTCTTGTTTAGCCACGTACAGAGAGCCACGTGCTACCTGTCAGGACGAAGCTACTGATGGCGTGGGTGATGACGTGTGTTGTGGCTGAGACCACTCCCACAGGCTCCGAGGCATGTGACTGCAGCAGCCCCCTGGCTTTGCCGGTCGCATACCCTCAACTACAAAATGTAACATTAGCACCCAAATTGGGAGCTTGTTGTGATAATCCAGTGAAATAATAAATGACCGGTACATGGTCCTGTGCCTGAGACACAGTAGGCACTAAAGAAATAAACGAAGGAATAATGAAGAGAAGGTAATAAAACGGGAGAGTCCTAAGTGATATCTTGTGACTTCATGGTAAGGAATTACACATTATCTGACAGGCAAAGAACAGTTGTTCATGGTTGTTTGGCAGAGGGTGACTTGCTCGAAACAGGGTTTTATAATGAATAGTTTTGCAGTAGTGTAAGAAGTGAACTGGAGGAGAAAGAGGACACAGACAGAAAATAATTGCAAAAGGCCACGCATGAGTAATGAATATGGTGGTGCAAATGGGAACAAAATGCAGACAGAAGAGACTTTAAAAGAAAAATCCAAAAATCAACTGGTAAAAAAATGAAAGAGAATTTTTAAGGAAATTCTTTCCACTGTGAAACTGGAGAGGAGTAGAAAATAGGACTATTTGGAGAAGAGTAAAATGCGAAACGCTAAGTTCAACAGCCAGCCTATTGAATTAGACATGCATGTGCACCATTGGTGGAATGAACAGTAGTAAGTTGGGGGGGGCTGAGATGAGCGCGATCGTGGTAGGACCTTCAGATTCGCAGAAGGGAAAGTGGCGGAGACGAGTGGAGGGAAAAGCAGACATTAGGGTTCCCATCACAACAGTGATCTTATTTCCCACAACAGGACTGGAATCGAGGGCAAGGTAGTAGTCGGTGCACCTGGGTGACTCCGTTGGCTGAAGCTCTGACTCTCGGTTTTGGCTCTGGTCAAGATCTCGGGGTCGTGGGATCAGGCCCCGTGTTGGGATCTGTGCTTGACATGGAGTCTGCTTCTACCTTTCCCTCTCTTCCTTCTCCCACACACTCTCTCGAATAAATAAATAAAATCTTAGAACAAGAGAAAAATTTAGTGGTTGATCACATGATAATGATGCATATTCATACCCCAAAGTCTATGTGGGTCAGGGAGGGATGAGGAGGGCTCTAGCCCAGGAAGTCAAAGGGTGGGGAGGTTGGCAGAGTGAAGCTTCCTGTAAGTTCTCCTTCTCTGAAGCACAGTCACGAGCTTCCCACCTGAACTCCCACGGAAGTGGGGCATCTGGCTTGCTGGGATTAATAGAGGGGGGTTTTGAAAAACCGGAACCAAATATGGTCTTACGGGCTCCTGTTCACATACCAGATGATCAGTGGGTTCTCTACTTGACCTAAGATATTCAGGCCTGAGCCCTAGACCACACCCATGACAGATGTGATGGTCAGATCACAGGAAGCATTCATGCACAAACAGAAGAGAAGACCGAGGAGTGACCAAGTGAGCCACCATGTGCACAAAGGCTTTCATGCTCTGGACTCGGCCCAACCTTTTGCTTCATCTCCTACTGGTTGCCCAGAAACACCCTGGGTTCCGAGTCCAAATGAGGTTCCCTAACATGGACAGAGTTTACTAGTTATATGGAAATTTCCCATCTGCTCTTCTGAATTGCCACCACAAGGGATAAGTAGGTGGCCAGGCTGCGCCTACAGTCATTGTATTTTCCTCATGTCCTCCTTGTGTCCTTCCAACGTAGCTGCTGTGCACAGACCCGGACAGCGTCTACGGGCAGCTTGCTGTGTCCTCCAAAGCTCCTTGTGTTGTGCTTGCCAGCCATATGCTGAGAAGCAACACCTTCTATCACAAGTGACATTATGCAGTGTGACATATTTCGCCGCGTCTCTCAAGACGCAGTGGCTAAGTAGCTGCTTCATCCAGGCCAGATAGGAGGCAGACCACCATGTTCCATCCCCACGCTCAGTGCAGAGTGCTTTTGGATGCACGAGGGGCCTTGCAGATGGCTTGATTTCAAGATGAGCCAGGGGATGTCCAGGTGGTACGAGATGGCCATTGGCTGCCTCTCAGACTTTTGGTAGAGAGCACAGAGCGGTGCTGGGAGGAGGCAGGCAGAGCCATCTGTGTAAAGTCAGCTTTCGGCAGCCTGCAAGACAGGGCAGCTACGTGTGACTGCAATGACTCTTCCTCCATGAAGTTCTCGTCCTGCTAAGAGCAGGGGATGGACTGTAAAGCAGCCATCTTTACCTGGTAGGGGGACAAGTAGGTCCTGTGGACATAGCTGGCTCCTCTCCCTGTGGACTTCGCCCTTTGCTTGTCCCTGAAATCCATTTTGGCGTGTTTCCTCCCGGTCATGGCCCTGGCTAGCAGGTGGAGCTGAGTGATGCCAGCTGGGTGGCCCGTTGGGCACAGGGACTTCTGTCCAGCTCTCTCCTTGCTGATGGGAAATCACAGGCAGATGGGGGATCACAGCTGTCCAAAGCCAATTGTTTGGGAGGGTTAGTCTTAGTTCTGTCCCTTCCTGGCTGTATCAGCCTGGGCCAATTTCTTAAGCTCTCAAGCTCTCTGCTTTCTCATCTGCCATTTGGGAGTGATCCCAGTACTTAACTTGGTCGTGGTGTGCAGATAAACGAGACAGCCCACGGAGAGACACTTACCCATCACTTAGCCGTAAAGAAATGTGTTCTTTAACTCTCTCCTCCCCCGTCACTTGTTGTCTTATTGTCATTGTACAATGGAGGCTCTTTCCCCATGCAAAGAAAGCTCTGCCTGCTTGTTTAATGTTACAAGTCATTATTGACAGTAGCTACCTCAAGATGCAAGAAATTCTTCTCTTTCCCTCCACATCATTAATCCTAAACTGTCAGTTCAGTGCTATCATTGCAATAAAAATGCGACTTCTACTTGCTTGGAGTTTAATCTCACCAATGATTTGTTTTGTTTTGTTTTGTTTTTATGCATTTTATTTTATTTTATTATTTTTTACTTTTAAAATTTTTTCAGTGTTCCAAGATTCATTGTTTATGCACGACACCCAGTGTTCCATGCGATACGTGCTCTCCTCGATACCCACCACCAGGCTCCCCCAATCCCCAACCCCCTCCCCTCCAAAACCCTCAGTTTGTTTCTCAGAGTCCACAGTCTCTCATGCTTCATCTGCCCCTCTGATTTCCCCCAATTCACTTTTCCTTTCCTTCTCCTAATGTCCTCCATGTTATTCCTTAAGTGAAACCATATGATAATTGACTCTCTCTGCTTGACTTATTTCACTCAGCAGAATCTCCTCCAGTCCCGTCCATGTTGATACAAAAGTTGGGTATTCATCCTTCCTGATGGAGGCATCATACTCCATTGTATATATGGACCACATCTTCTTTGTCCATCCGTCTTATCAATTGAAGGGCATCTTGGTTCTTTCCACAGTTTGGTGACTGTGGCCATTGCTGCTATAAACACTGGGGTACAGATGGCCCTTCTTTTCACTACATCTGAATCTTTGGGGTAAATACCCAGGAGTGCAATTGCAGGGTCCTAAGGAAGCTCTATTTTATAATTTCTTAAGGAATCTCCACACTGTTCTCCAAAGTGGCTGCACCAACTTGCATTCCCACCAACAGTGGAAGAGGGTTCCCCTTTCTCCACATCCTCTCCAACACTTGTTGTTTCCTGTCTTGTTCATCTTTGTCATTCTAACTGGTGTAAGGTGGTATCTTAATGTGGTTTTGAAGAAATAACACCCTGTGCATTGTATATTTCTACTGAAGCTGCTTCAAAAAATAGAACAGAAGGAAACTTGCAAACTTGTTCTATGAGGCCAGCGTTACCTTGATATGAAAAACCAGGCAAAGACCCCCATCAAAAGGAGAATGACAGACCAATAGCCCTGATGAACATGGGGGCCAAAATATTCAACAAGACCCTAGCTGATAGCACCCAACAGTACACTGAAAGGGTTATTCACCACGCCTGCTTACCTCTGATCTGGAGAACACTGGCTGTTGCTTCCGGAGCCATGGCTGGGAGCCCAGAGTAGGAAGACAGCACAGTCGTGGAAACAGCACCACCGAGGCACAGTGCACCCAACAGAGAGAGAGAGAACAAGCCACGTTTTAAGTGGCGCTTTAAGAGCAAACCGACCGGGAGCTGGAGGCACACATGCTTGACCGATCAATCCCTTCTTATCTGACTGGAAACCCATCAAGAAGGAAAATTAAAATACAGTTTCCCATTGCCCTGGCAATCATCTAATAAAGAATATTGGCTAATGCTTTATTTTAATGCCTGCCTCTCTAGAAACGATGTGCAAACAATGCATAAGACATTGATTTCACTGCAACGGAATCCATTAGTCATCTTGAGATTCCTGCACATAAGATAGATTCTAATATGTTCATGTTAATGGAAAAAAGCAAAGCAAAACAAAACAAAACATCCAAGGGATGCAGGATTCCAACAGAAAGACCCAGACAGGAAGGCAGCCAACAGCTCCCTGGTGTGATGGGACTGAGAGAGGGTGTGCCCAGGGGTGCTCCTACAGGGGCAGATCTGTCACCATTTGTGGTGACAAGAGGGGGCAGTATCGCTCCTGTCTTCATCACTCCTCCTTGGCTCCTGCCCTGCAGCGCGCAGACCTTCCATCCGTCTTTCTCCTCTCAGGCCCGCCGCAGCCAAGTCCACGGAAGACGAAGCAGCAGGTGGAAGTGCTTTGAGCGCCAGCGGACGAACACAGCTCGCGAATCCCGCGCTCAGTTCTCGCGCGCGCCGGGAGCCGTGTCGTCAGGAAAGGAGCTCATGGGACTCGAACCCAGCATTGGCACAGCACTGGGAGACTTGGATTAGGGGATCCGCCGCAGGTATCTGATTCCCCATCTGTGAAGTGGGGAGTGCTGTGATTGTTCTGAGTTGTTGAGAGGCACAGAATGGGCACTGAGCTTGCTGCAAAACATCAGGCACGAGGTTAGGTTAGCATAAGTGGGAAGAGCCGCGTCTGTGGTCTGCAGTTTGGAGGAGACAGAGGTTGGATGTAACAGAGCCTAGGCCACTGAAGGGGGTCATTCATGGGCATTTTCTGAGCTCCTGGGATGCGCCATACATCAGCTCTAGGGAGACGACCATGAAGAAGGCACAGGTGCTAAGTGAGGGCGTCCTGTGTAAGCAGGAGCAGGGGGCGCCGTAGTGGGGAGCACGTGGCACAGAGCCCTGTTGCTGCCTTAACAAAGGATCACACAGGGCTTGCTCGAAACAGTGGAAACGTATTCTCACTGCTCTGGAGGCCAGAATCCCAAGACCCTAGTATTGGCAGGGCACGTTCCCTCTGAGGGCGATGCGGGAGACTCGCCCCAGTGTCTGGCGCTGGCGTGCAATCCAGACGCCAGACTCCACTGTCACACGGCCCTTACCTCTCCGCAGCTCCTCCTCTTCTGTGTCGCACAAGGACACCTGGCATAGTGCCCACCTTCAGTCAGGATGACCTCATCTCGAAATCCTGACCTCAGTTACGTTTGCAAAGGCCATTTTGTTGGGGTCACTTTCTGAAGCTCCAGGTGGACACAGCTTCTGGGGTGCTCTGGAGACACCAAGGACGTGCTAGTTTCTCTCAGCTGAGGTGGACGTCCTGGGGCTTGGCGGAGATCCGCCAGCCGGCCGAGCAGGCTGCTGGGAGCAAGGCCCGTGGAGTGAGAGAGGCCAGGAGGGAGCAGGAGGCGAGGAAGGGAAAGGAGGTCCCATTCCACGGCCTCTCTCTCCGGCACACTCCGTCGGGGAATCCAAGCCCGGCGGTCGCGGGGGGCTTGTGGCTTTCTACACCTGGTGTGAGATTGGGGAGCACTTTTCTGAATGTGGAGCATCAGTCTGGAATGGGGGCTTTTGGAGGCAGAGGGACAAGTGTCTATGGAGACTGTTCATCGGGAAATTGCCGGGCAGTCCTCCGGCACGAGCGGGGTCCCTGTTCGGACATGCGGGCTTGCTGGACGACTTGCTGACTGCAAGAGCAGGCCGTTTCCTGGAACGGTCTCCGTCGGGTCCTTTCCAATCGTCCTCTCGCCTCCTCTCCTGTGCCTACTTAGGCAGCACCTTGTATTCAAGTGAGTGTAAATTTAAAAGTTAAAGTGTAGGGGCACCTGGGTGGCTCAGTCATTAACCGTCTGTCTTCGGTTCAGGTCATGATCCCAGGGTTCCTGGGATCGAGCCCTGCATCGGGTTCCCTGCTCGGGGGGAAGCCTCCTTCTCCCTCTCCCACTCCCTCTGCTTGTGTTCCCTCTCTCCCTGTGTTTGTCTCTCTGTGTCAAATAAATAAATAAAATCTTAAAAAAAATTACACTGTAGCTAATTCCAGAATGTTTCCTCTTAGATACAGCCTGCTCCGTGCAACCAGTTTTTAAGATTTTAGCCTCATCACGTGAACTAATTTCTGAACCACGATTTGATGAAGACAGACAGAACGGGTTGCCGTGGCAGGCTGGGCAGCCCTGGGCATGCAGAGCAGGCTCTGTGAGGAGCTGCGGTGCCCCCAGGACCAGCACGGGGATGCCTGTCCTGGTGGAGTACAGTAGCCTCACCTGTCCTCCCTGATGGAAAGACTAATCCTGTCTCTCGTGTCTGTTTGGGGGAGAATCCAGGAATGTTCCTTGTCTCTGTAAGGCAGGTGATTTGTGCTAGAAGGGGGAGACGATGACCCCCAAGCTCCTGGGAGGAGAGGCCCCGTATTCGCAGATGGTTCTTGCACTGGGCTGGCCTTAAATGACTCAGTGGTACAGAGTCCTCCTCACACGGCCACAGGCTGCGGCCGTCTGGAGCAGCTGGTCTGCCTGAACTTCAGAGACTCCTGGTGACGATCCAAGGGCACGCAGAGCCAGGACACTCAGCTGTCCTGCTCACACCCACTGCCTGCCCCGTGGTCCAGACGGGGGAACCCTATCCTCCAGTATTTTAATTTCAGGATAAATGTTATCTTGGTTGGAACTGTATTACAATGAGGCATTTTATTCCAGAATTTCTCAGCCCTGGGCCTGTTTAAAAGGACAGCACCGAAAATAGTTATTTAAAATGGTTTGCTAATAATATGGTCTCCTTCTTGTGCTCCTAAAGATAACTTCTATCAGCTGGTTCTGTCCTGCTACGGGCTTTAAGTGCTGATGTGACTTATTCTATCAAAGTTCCACTCAGCCTTTAGAAAATTCTGAGGTTGCTCTGTGTTTTTCAAGGTCCTTGAAAATTAATACTGTGTTATCAATAATGCTGTCATTTTCTGAATATTGAAGCCTTTTGGATAGTATAGAAAACACAGTGTCTGACTCTCACTAATAAGAAAATTCAAAATCAATAAATAACACACAGATAAAAATAACCATGCTTTAGGGGCAACTACTAAAAACATTTTTGTATATTTCATTGGTCTGACAAGAAATCATAATAAAACTTAAGAGATTTGGATCCCCACTATAATGGAAACATTATATCCTAAAGTGTTTAATTTAGGAAATTCCTATAGGAGACTTTGTCATCTTAAATTATTCGTCATTAAAGAAGAAAGAAGATGAAAGACCCAAGTATTGAAATCACATTAGAGAAAAAATAGTGGAATAACTTAAATAAAAGAAATGGTAAAAATAAGACAAGAAATTAAAGAAATACACAATATATAAGGTCGACAACAACCTTCTAAACCTGATGCTTCACAAAGAAGGTTTGAACCTCGACGAACCTCAGGCAAAGCCAAGCAAGACAAGACGTCCACAAATTAACAATGAGAATTAGAAGAGGGAGAGAGAGCAAGATAGAACAGGGCTTAAAACTATGTGCCAAAAAATTACAAGCCAATGTCAAGAGAAAATGCTAAGCCAATAACAATTTTTTGGAAAAAAAAAAAAAGATACCACAAAAGACACAGAAAAGAAAGCAAGGATGTATTTAAGTCTTGGATTATTCTCCAAACTCCCTGCAGACGTGTGCTGGGGGTGGATGGCACTTCTGGTGGTTTATCAGAGCTTCATGAATTAGATGACTCCCACCCCGTACAAGCCGTTCCAGGACACCGGAAGAACAGAGGAACGTCTCCGCTCCTTCTCCGAGGCCCGTGCAGCCCCCTCGTCTCCGCTCCTTCTCCGAGGCCCGTGCAGCCCCCTCGTCTCCGCTCCTTCTCCGAGGCCCGTGTAGTCCCTTACTAACTGAAACAGACAACAGAGGGGGGAGGCAAGGCCAGTATCACCCGGGATCCTGATTCAAACACCCAAAGTCATACATCAGCAAACCGAGTTCAGTAATGAATACATGTAAAGTGGTAAATGAAATAAATCTATATAAAATAAATTGAAATGTTTGCATGGAAGATATATACACACACATGCATGTAGAAAACAATATGGAGTTTCCTCAGGAAAATCGAACACAATACTACTATGACCCAGTGATTCCACTTCTGGGTATTTACCTAAAGGAAACAAAAACACTAGCCCCAAAAGATACCTGCATCCGCATATTTGTCGCAGTATTATCTCTAAGAGCCACGCACGGAAACAACCTGAGTGCCCATGGATGGTTGACTTGATGAAGGAGATGTGCTCTGTCGCTCCACATATGTATTATATCTTATATAATATATATTATATATAATGGAATATTACTCAGCCATAAAAAGAAGGAAATCTTGGCATTTGCAACAGATTGAATGGATCTCAAAGGCATTACGCTTAACGAAAGAAGCCAGATGCAGGAAGACGAACACCATACAGTCTCCTTATATGCAGAATCTGAAAAAAATAAACCAAATTCATAAATACAGAGAACAGATTGTTGGTTGCTTGAGGCAGAGGGTAAAAGGGGGTTAAATTTTTAATTAAAGAAAAAAGAAAAAAATAACCTTCTATTTGATTGGAATGGAAAAAAGCACATTCCAGAAGAACACATTCAGAATAATTTGCTTTTCGTGTAAATTTCTTTTTTTTTTAAGATTCTATTTATCTATGACAGACAGAGATCACAAGTAGGCAGAGAGGCAGGCAGAGAGAGAGAGGAGGAAGCAGGCTCCCTGCTGAGCAGAGAGCTCCATGCAGAGCTCGATCCCAGGACCCCAGGACCATGACTTGAACAGAAGACAGAGGATCTAACCCACTGAGCCACCCAGGCACCCTGTTCATGTAAATTTAATACCATGCAAGACCCCTACTATTTATGCCCGTGAACATACAAAATGAAAATTTCACATGTCATGAATGATACACATAAATTTCAGAAAAATAGTGAATTTAAAAAATGGGGTCAGAGGGCACCTATAAAAAGCTGGTCACAAATATATATATTTCTTAAATAAAATCTGAAATAATTCTAGTAACTTCTCAACATTTCAATATTTCTTAAAAGAGTGGTATGTAAGTGGGTGTTGGCTGTCTTTTTCTCCTTTTTCTTGCATATTTAAACTGTTCCAAAATAGGAAAAGAGAGATGAGTATTTAAAGTTCCCATATACCTGGATTAGCTTCTGTCTCCTGTTGTAATAGGACGATAGTTAGGTTATTTACAAATATGGGTCGTGTTGGCGGTTGTCCTTGGGATCCACAAAATGGCTGGAAATGACTCAGCAGTGATTTCAACCAGGGACGTCATCACCACTGTCCTTCTTTCCAGGCCTTGGCTAGGGGACAGGTACCACACAGTCCTATGGCGTGACTGATTTCATGGCGCTGCTGGCTTTGGCTGGAAAAAAATGAATTTATTTTACTTTGAATGTACATTGTATATTCTGTATGTCCCGTCCGCTTAGCTCTCTTCCCCCACCTTCAAGTGCTGATCTCAGGAAAAGTCTAGACTAAGGCCAGAGGCTCTAGGTTTTGCCCTGACTCATGACCCGCTGTCAAACCCCTGGCACCATGATATTCCCGTTGACATTGGGCCCTGTTGGCGGGAACGCAAACTGGAGCAGCCACTGTGGAGAACGAGATGGAAGTTCCTTAAAAAGTTAAAAATAGAACCAGCCTATGATCTTGAAATTTCACTGGTTATTTTCCAAAAGAATTAAAATCAGGATGCCAAGCATATATTAGCACTCCTGGATTTATTACACATTATTCACTAGTTGAGGTGTGGAAACAGCCCGAAGGCCCATCTGTAGGCAACCGGGTGAAATGCACGTGACCCACGCATAGGACGGAACGCTCTTCAGCCTTACCCAGCAAGGAGGCTTTGCACCATGGGACAACCTTGACGAGCCAGTTACAAGAAGACAAATCCCACACGACCCCACCTAAATGACGTCTTGAAAGAAGTCAGAAGCGTGGAATCAGCGAGTGGGGTGGTGGCGCCCAGGGGCTGGGGAGGGGAAGCTGGGAGTTGCTAACCAACGGGCTTCCAGTTCTGGCGATCTCCTGGACGACACCGCGCCTACAGTCGGCAACACGTTGTCATACCCTCCGCGACCGGGCGGCGGGGATCCCATGTGAAGCGTTCTTGTCACACTGTAAGAAGGTGATGAACTAAAAATGACCTGAAAGACACCAACGTGGCACCATGAAGGAAGGGCAGGCTGCGGGTTGCTTGGAGGCTTCTGGCTGCAGAGGCCTCTTGGAGATCCCCTCAGAAACGCAACCTCTGTGTTGTCACGTGTTCTCGTCCCATGGACAAGGACCTGGACACCCAACCACAGCCCTCTGGCTCTGGATCTGCACAGTCAGAGACAGATTCACACCCGCGTGGGAACTATATGTCCTGGCCGTCTGGAAGGCTCTCTGCAGAGGTTCACGCTGTTACCCCACGAGCAAATCGACGTACATTATTGACAAGTTGTCGCAATTATGTTTGACCCCGGAGAAATTCTTTCAAAAATATAATGAAAATGTGTCTTTCCAGGTTTTGAGGACACGTTCCTGGAGATAATGAAGAAAATAATCTTGTCAGTTGGAAATAAGTGTTTTCTCTTGAGAAGATGGACGGAAGTATATCCCATCTCTCGAACAGGGTAGAGTTTTAACAAGCGACAAGAACGAATTAAAACAATGCATTTAGACTGTTGGGTAATTAGGTGGCCATTTATTGATGAACTGGCATTGTGTGCAGGCAGATATTAATTTTTTATGAAGCAATTACGTCATGCTGGTAACATTAATGTTGCCATCTGAATTGTTCCAATGATCATTTCGCCCACACCCTTGTCTACTGCGTGTGGCTATAGTTTGCAGTCCTGTGAGACCCAGTAAAACTCGAAGGTGTGTTGTAAAAAGTATTTGCAAATCAGGAGCTGTGTTCTTCTTCCTAAAGGGATGATGATAACAGAGTGTGGATTGATCTGCCACCTGGGGACTTAGGACGAGCTCCTCAAAAGCAGGGTTCAAACACTTACTGATGGATGGCCCTGTTGGAAAACCTGGAAAGGAGTGAAGTCGGACAAGAACAGGAAAAGCCCAGCAAGCGTATGGTCACGTGAGAATCCAGCTTCAGTCTGGTCCTGGGGGGGGGGGGGGGTGAGGACACTCAGGAGCGTAAGTCAAGGGCTGAGTTGTACCCCTTGGTGTCAAGGGGGCCAGATTTTGTTTCCTCCTATCAGTCAATGGGTGGCGTTGAGCGCTCCTGCAAGGGCCTCGTGTAACTTCCCGGGGAACAGTTCTGGTCAGCAGAGGATGACTCCTGACAGAGGGTGTGACCTGAGCCGGCTCTTAAGAAACATGACAGCTGGGGCTGTGGGTGCCAGCCTGGTGAGGGGATCTGGGCGGGGACACATTGCCTGTGACAGTCCATGCACGCAGTGCTCAAAGCCACTTGTGTCCCGTGTTACCCTCACTCTGCTCATGCTTCTCTGGTCGCAAGTCTGGGGAGCCTCCAAAAGGAGGCTTAACAATGACCTATAGCCACCACTGTCGCAGAGCCCGAACTGAATATGCTCCCTCCTCTACTACTAACTCAGAACCCTCACCCCCACTAGCAAGGCTGATCTACACAGACTGCCTGGAGTGCTGAGCCATCCCTCACTCAGATCCGAGAGCCTGGGGACCCAACCCTTATCAGGCTGTGAATGAGTTGCCAGTGAGCACCGTGCGAATGACCCAAAGGTGCTAGTGCTGTATGGACCCCATGGTGGTGTAGAGGGCAGGTAGCTCCCTTCTTCTGGCGCCTGCTGGCTGTGAGCACAGGATCCTGGGCGATCAGATCTTGGTTCACATTTAGAAGGAATGTCCTGCGTCCTGTGAGTAGCACCGCCTGTCTCTCTCTCTGAGTGAAGCCTGGCCTCTGAGCCAGAATTTGTTGAGATGGGTAGTACAAATTCTCCTCGTGGGTCCCTGGGGTGGCCGTGACTGAGACCTCCCCGCCTTCTTCCCCTTGTCTTCCAGATGCAAGAATTCTGGCTCGGATGACACAGCAACAATCACATGAGCTCACATCTCCAAGAAGCGGAGTCTCGGGACAGAGGTTCAGGGGCCCATAAGCATGGCAGCCGTGCTCCCCAGGAAACAAAACCATGACAGACAAAGTTTTTCAGTTCAAGGAGGGAGAACCCTGAGCAGGCTGTGGTCTGAGGAAAGATCAAGGGACAGGGGAACACTGGATCTGAAGTCACACCATGGGACAGTATTCTGAAACTTGAATCAGTAAGCCATTGGCTGTGGCTGCAGGGTTGGGGGGACGTGGCTTCCTGGGAGGGGGGTGGCAGGTGGGCACCAGTCCAGTGGAGAGGACCTATGGGAGGCATCAGAGTGGCTACCAGCCCTGAGTCGTGTGGGTGCAGATCCCAGCTCTGCTACTACCTGCTATGTGTGCTGGGCAGAGAGGGAGAGAGAGAGAGAAGCAGGGCAGCTGCAGTCAGAGGGAGAAGCGGGGTCCCTGCTGAGCAGGGAGCCTGACATGGAGCTTGATCCCAGGAACCTGAGACCGTGACCCGAGCTGAAGGCTGACGCTTAATTGACTGAGCCCCCCAGACACCCCCGGTATTTGTTTTGGTTGGTATTGTTGATATTCATTATTCACTTAATGACACTTTTTCCAGAATGCTGAGTATGAACCTTTTGGTTCATTGGAGATTAAAAACTGGAGACTCAGGACCATTGAATATTTAGAGGCACAATTAATAGCTACAAGGTCAGCTCTGAAATTCCCCACACTCATTTGTTGTTTTAGGTGATACAGTTACTCAATGCTCATGCTGAGTAAAATAATTAATAGCCTGTTGGATGAAAATTATCTCATTATCTAAACATAAGAAATAAATGTGAGATACACCAGTGGGTCTGGTTAATAGGTCAGGAGAGTCTGGTCTCGTGCCCAGATCTCTTGCTAACTCCCTGGGAGAGCTTGGGGACAATGGCAGACACGTCCCCTCCCCTGTGGCTCTCTGGGCAAATGGGGACAGGAAGAAACCGACACCGCCGAGAGTTAGCTCTGTCTGGGACTCGTGGGGTAAGAAATAGAAACCCACCTAAACTAACTTAAAAGAAAGGACATGATTTTAAATTTATTCAGTTCCCTCCGTCTGATTCATTGTTTCCGCGTGGCTTGGAAATCAGCTTCGCTGCAGTCAAAAAGGAGATTTGAAAACTCAAAGAAGAGTTTGGACTTTGGGGTTGGAAGCGAACAGGTTCCTTTTCCGACCAGACCCAGGCCTGGCTGCCCTGTCGGGACCGAGGGACGACTCTGAGCCATTGGTGGTCCAGGCGCCGCCCGTCCGGACCCTTTACTTGTCGGCCCCGCGGGAGTGTCTGAGGCTATGGTGTGACCCCACTGGGAAACAGGACCTTTTCATTGCGAGCCATTCACTTAGAGTGTGTTTGCATATACTTTGAGGATTGTAACTCTTTATATAATTTACATCCTCTTTCAGGGTCATAACAGCCAATTAAACTGTCTTCAGTGTCGGATTCTCGCAGAAAGTCATTAACAGTGGCAGCTTCACTTGTGTTCCACGAGTTCCTGTGAAAATAATTAGCTGCTGGAGTGTTTGCTAATAATACGTTAGGTGGGAAATGGCTGCTCTTTCAAGGAATTTCTGTACTCGTAGAGTTATTCTTTAAGCTTAAAGATTAGATTTGCTCTCATCAATTTAAGTTATTAATCGTATGAAGAATCATCGAATTGGGACAAAGCTCTCTTGTTGGGTCAAAGAAAACTCCAACTTCCCAAACCGTCCTCCAGTCTGGCGATGCTACAGCGGCCTCTTTTCTCGGAGGTGCCGCTCGCTGAGTGAGTGAGGGAGGCCGCGAGCCTGGTCCCCCTGGGGCCGAGGCGCCCATCCTTTGTCCTGCATCGACGACTCCTGCCCTCAGGTTGTTCGTCCCCTTTCAACTCTCAAGCCCTTCGGAAGGTGCCCGTGAGCAGTTGTCTTGACCCAATCAATCCTCACATCCCCAGTCTAGAAGATGTTTTTAGGGAGCACAGATCACATCCCAGGCAGAGAGAGCTGGTGGCCTTGGCTCATTGGAGCAGCTACTGGCCTGCGCCGGGACTCCCCACCAGAACATACCACAGAGGCCCTCCCAGCTGCTGGACACGGACAGGAGAGCTCGTGCGTGGCTCCGTGAAGCACCTGGATTATTCCCCGCCCCCCATCACACATCGCGCCTGTGAGAGGAGCACATAAGCAAAGACCAAGGCATTAACACTCTTTATCATGGAAGTGACTTCTACCCCACTGTTCATTCACCAACACAGATAATATTGTATGTTTGGACGGCAACTAGATGCACATACGTTCTGCTTTGGGCCAAGGGGATGAATCCATAGTTGTGCCGATGATAAACCTGTGTGTCATGTTCAGGAAACATGCACTCCAAAATAAGGTCCACACTCTGAAAACAGGCTGACTCAGCTCCTCAAGCACATTATGCATCTGTTCTCGTTTCCTTTGGCTAAACACAGACAAGTGGTATAATGAGATCACACAGCAAGTATATGTTTAGTTTTATTTATTTATTTGACAGACAGAGATCACAAGTAGGCAGAGAGGCAGGCAGAGAGAAAGAGGAGGAAGCAGGCTCCCTGCTGAGCAGAGAGCCTGATGCGGGGCTCGATCCCAGGACTCTGAGATCATGACCTGAGCCGAAGGCAGAGGCTTTAACCCACTGGGCCGCCCAGGCATCCCCATATGTGTAGTTTTATAAAGAATACTGCCAGGGGCTGCCTGGGTCGTTCAGTGGGTTAACACCTCTGCCTTTGGCTCAGGACATGATACCAGGATACTGGGATCGAGCCCCGCATCGGGCTCTCTGCTCAGCAGGGAGCCTGCCTCCCCCCCTCTCTCTGCCTGCCTCTCTGCCTGCTTGTGATCTCTGTCTGTCAAATAAATAAATAAAATCTTAAAAAAAAAAAAAAAAAAAGAATACTGCCAGATCCTCACTCAAGGTGTCTGTATCATTTTGCATCGCCAGCAGCGATGCCCCAGGATTCCAGCTAGAACCCGGCCTGCCCAGCTGTGTCCTCACCTCCATTTCGGTCGTTGTGGTGTGGCAGGTGCGATTTGTGGCTTCCATTTGCATTTCACTGAGGCAGGACGAGTCACACTGAGACAGGCATGGCACCTGCTCATCATTTGGGTGTTTCTTTTGTGAAGTGTCTGTTAAAAAATTGTCCTTATGTTAGATTGTTCTCTTTTTTTTATTATTATTATTGAAGGTAGAGATTCTTTACATATGACATACAAGCTCTCTACAGCTAAAGATTTTGAGGATATTTTCTCTCACTCTGTGGCTAGTGGATTTCCTTCCTTAAAGATATCTTTTAATCACGGGGACAGTGTATTTTGATGAGGTCATGGTTACTACTTTGTATGACCTACCTGTGAAAGCTCACCTGTCTCGGTGATGACATAATCCTCTACGTCCCCCGAAAGCTCCCCAATTTTACCTGTTATGTTTAGATCTATTCTGCATCATGTGAGGTGGGAGCTTTTTTTTTTTTTTTTTTTTTTTTTTTTTTTTTTTGTATCCAGTTTTTCAGAATCATTTATAGAAAGGAATTTCTTTCTTCTCTGGATTGTTTTGGCAACATTTTTGAAAATTAAGTAACTGTTTATTATGGACCTCAATTGCAGCCTTCTATTTTGTGCTGTAGCTCGATCTGTCTCTCTTCATGCTTGTCCACACTGTCTTGCTTACTCCAGGTTTATGGTAAGTGTTGTCGTGTGAAGTCCTCGAGCTTTGAGCTTCTTTCATGGGATTGTTGTGGACATCCTGGATCCTTCATATTCCCAGATACATTATGGAACCCACTTGTCAATTTTAGATGACAAGCCTGTTGGAACTGTATTTGGAATCACATTGATTCCCTGGGTCGCTTTGGAGAGAACTGACATCTGAATGTTGTGTTTTCTGATCCACAAATATGGCATATCTGCATGTATTTAAGTCTTATTTAGTGCATCTACTAGTATTCTGTGGTTGTGAAGAGGAAGTTAGTATTTGATTTGAAAAGGCAGAAACATGCCCACCTTTTGTGGCTTGGCATGAGAACTGATGAGAAAAACATGGAGAGTTTTGGGGTGATACTGTTCTTTATCTTGCTGGATGCTGAGCTCCACAGGCCTGCTTACACTTCTAGACTCAGAAACATACATCTGAGTTTGTGTATTTCATTGTATAGACATTTTCCATGAAAAGAGAGAAACTGTTAACAAACGCCAAATTCTTAGAATAGTATCGGTAGTAAAGTGTTTTGGAGGAAGTGTCCTGGTATCTAAAATTTACTCTAAAATGTAATAAAACAAGGTAGGCTGATAGATGGATCAATGGAGGTTTGTATGTGTGATAAATCAAGTCGAGCAAAATGCTAATGGTAGAAGCTGGTGTGCATCTAAATGTTTATGGTGAAATTATTGCAGGTTTGCTCTGGGCTTGAACATTTTCATAATAAAACGATGGAGAACATGAACACGAAGTAGATATTTCCGGACAAATGAAGACTAAGGGAAGTTTTTATCAGCAACACATGCTAAACACTATTAAAGGTGTTTTTCCAGCAAAAGGAAAATGCTACCATTGTAAGTATGGAAATGTAGAAATAAGGAAAGAACATGCAAAACAACAAATATGTGGAGAGCTGGAAGTGATTCTTGACCACATAAGGTAATCATTATATCAATTTCAACTTGATAATACAGTGGGGAGGGGCTAAAAATATTAAGGTTCTGACCCTGCTGGGGTAGTGTTCAAAGTATAACAAATAAACAAAAGTTAAAAGGATGCATTCATAGCGTCTGTGGTAACTACTAAAAGAGGATTTGATTGCTAATCCAATAGGTGGAAAAATGAAACATTTTACAGTGTTTGGTTAATCCAAATCTAGATAATAAAGGAAAGAAAATAAGACATAAAGTACATCGCTCAAATTTAAAAAAGTAAGATGGTAGACCTCAAAACCACATGTATCGGTCGTTCCTCCAGACGTATATGCACTAAATACTCCAGTGAAAAGATCCGAACAAGCTGGATAAAAAATAAAATGGCACCGTGTGACTATATTCTGTTCACAAGGAACACAACTATCAAAAGATGTACGAGGCCTGTACTTTGAAACCCATACAACTTTCCTGAGTAAAACTGAGCAAGAGCAGAAAGATGCCGTATGCCTTCTTCATGGGTGGACTGAGTGTGAAGACATCAATTGTCCCGCAATTGCTCTATAGAATCAGTGCAACGCAATCCTAGTTAGGGATTTTTCTTTATCCTTTTTTTTTTTTTAAATTCTAGTTAGTGAACGTAGTGTCATATTAGTTTTAGGAGTAGAATTCAGTGATTCATCACTTGGGTACAGCACCCAGTACTCGTCCCAACAAGCCCCTTCCTTAATCCGCATCAGCCTACCCACACCCACCTCTGTCCAGCAACCTTCAGTTTATTCTCTACAGTGAAGAGTCTCTTATAGTGTACTCTCCTTTCTGTCTGTCTGTCTCTCTCTCTTTTTATTTTTTTAATTTATTTTATTTATTTTTGAAGATTTCATTTATTTATTTGACAGAGATCACAAGTAGGCAGAGAGGCAGGCAGAGAGAGAGAGAGGAGGAAGCAGGCTCCCGGCCAAGCAGAGAGCCCGATGCGGGACTCGATCCCAGGACCCTGAGATCATGACCTGAGCCGAAGGCAGCGGCTTAACCCACTGAGCCACCCAGGCGCCCCACTCTCTCTCTCTCTCTCTCTCTCTCTCTCTCTTTTAATATAACAAGTGAAAAGCTGATTGTTTTGGTGCTAGAATTTAAAAAAAATAAAAAAGAAGAAGAAGAAGACAAAGCAGAATTAAGTGTGGCAAAAAGGTGGGGAAATTTGTTAATTCGCACACTTGCCATAGGAATGCAAATTTGTACCAGTTTGCACATGCACTTGTCAGGATATACTCTGACCCTCCATGCTTTCAACACGATGTGCACCAGCCAACATCTGGAAACAACACCCCTTTGGTAGAAGAGGTAAACACGGGGTCGTAAGCACACCACAGATAGGAGGCGGCATCAAGGGTGACCAACCGCACACAGCAACGGGGATGCTGGGTTCCAGACAGCTGCTGACTTGGTGGAAATTTAGACGCCCAGAGTATTCCAAGAACCTTCAAAGAACTCATGGAACTGGGTTTGTTTATTATCTTATTCTCATTCCCTATGGCTGAGGTGCCTGGTCACAGATGAACGGCTGAGCACAGTCCTCAATGTGACAATGAAGCGTGCGGTGTTCTTGGTCCCGGGAAGTGATGAGTGGGTGCATCCAGCAAGTGTTGGCCAAGCACCTGTGATGGTCGAGTGGGGTTTTCGATGAGTCCAAGCTCATACCCCCTTCCGGAGCTCATGTTCCAATGCATGTTAGTGCTTGGAAGGACAATAGAGGTATGTGTACGTGGGTTTCTGCAAAATGGCAGGTGTTTTCCAGATCCATCCTCAAGTTACAATAAAAGTACCCAGAGCTCATGAATCAAGTATTTCTCATATGCCCAGATGATTCACTCACCATGATACTCACTGACCCTAAGACATGTGTGTACCTCTTTGGTAGACTGATTATGAATACACTTTAATCTGATGATTTTCCATTTTTTTATGAAAAACATGTTTATTTCGTGTTAAACAATAAGTGTATCAAACATTAGTCAAAATAGAATTTAATGTTTGTTAAAAAAAAAAGAAAGAGAAAAGTGAACAGAACAAACATTAAAAAGAAAAATAGCAACGTTCTGCGGTCGTGTGTCTATACCTTGTCATCCTTTTCTTCTGCTTTATTTCTGCTTATGCAAAACTTAACACAGCCATGTGTACCATTTTGTAATAGAAACTAAATTTACTTTATTTTATTTTACATGTATGTTAGTGACAAACTTCCACTGAATCCTGAGGCTATCCGAGGCTTTGTTTTCTGTGCTGAAAGCCGCAGCACTTCCAGCTCACTCATGAGCAGGTCCTGCTACTCTGTCTTAACTTTGGATTTTCTGGAGCCTGCGAAGAATCAGACAGAACATTCTTCGTGTGTTTCTCTGGCTTCCAGGCTTGGATTCTCCTTCCAAACACCACAGCCAATCTCTGCTTGCAAAAGCACTTGCTGTAGGATAACACTAAGAACTAGATTTATTTTAGAAATCAGAAAAAGAGAGAAAAAATATTCATAGCCAGTTTTATTTTTGGAAAAAAAGATACACCCACCCGATACTATCAGTTGGTCTGTTCTACCATTTTTTTTTTTTTTTAATTAAAACTGTGATCCTCCTTCGTACAGGCAGACATGTGATTATGTAATCACTTGCTTATGAAAGGGCTCTTATTTTGTTCTTCGAGAAGACACTATGTCATACAGGTTCAGGTATGGACAGCAATATTTTAAACAAGAGGGGAGCTGGGCGTGGTAAGGAAGAAACCTGGAATGTCTTTCTCTGTCGTTGCTTGCAGCCAGCACCTCTTGTGCTGTGGGTGATGCTGATGTTGAAAGGAACATTTAGGATTCATGTTATGCTCAGCTGTTCGAGGTCCTGCAGAGACCGTCCTCACAGATCCTGCCAGACAGTCACGTTATTGCCAACGCCCCCCCCCCCCCCGATAATGACGCTGGCCCATTACTGCAATCCCCAAGCTCTCTGTTCCAGTGGCCACCAGCATGGGGGCTGCAGGTCCCAGACTCCGTGAGGGGAGCAAGCCCGCGGATCCCGGGCACCTCCCTGCAGTGCTGGCGGGCAGTGTGGGCCCTGGGCCTGCAGATGACCACCCTTTGCTAAGTCACACTTTCCATTAAGAAAGAGGTGCTGTTAGCTTGCCTGTGAACATTCTGGGAAGGAAGAGTGCAGACTCTGGAATCTGTAGAAGCTCAGCGGCTGTGATCTGCAAGGCAGTGAGCGTCCCTCCCCTAGCTAGCCCCTAACGGTGTGGAAGCGAGAGTTTGCACTCATGTATCACCAGCATTTTCTGACCTCATTACAGATGCTCACTGAGTCATTGGATGTGCTTCCCAACACCACCACTTCTACCCACACAGGACGCCACAGCGGCTTACAGGTTTCTTCGTGTCAGGTGGGGCAGCCTTGAATGACGATGAGCCCCACAAACCTTCAGCTGTAGATCAGGTCATGTTTACGCATGACACTGAACATGGACTGTTTCAATAGATCTGATGGTTTACTGCTGTTTGCCCTTGGAGAAATCCCCGGGTTTGCCCCAGGATCACACACATCATCTTCTGGAAGCTTCTACCCAGCAGAGGCAGGCCATGTCTTCCCACATCTCCTACCCACCTCTGAGTACTGCAACAGCCCGCAGACTTGGCCTTGCCCCTATGTGGTGGTGGAGGCCGGCGTTGTCTTGAAGTTTACAACCATCGCATCTTTCTGCTGTGGTGGCTGCAAGCAGAAGAAACAGGAAGGGTGTTGGGGGCCCCTGAGGACTGAGATTCCATCTGGCCCACTGTATCCCATCATTTAGTCTCCGGGCAAGGTGTTCCATTAACCTGAAGCCTTGGGCCACGGCTGTCCTCTGTGGCAGTTTTCTGCCTTAGAGAGAAACCTCCTCTAGCTGCCTGAAGTCACAGGAAGAACTTTCCAACATGTCTCTGTACCAGAGGCTCCAAACCATCCCCTTGCACACATGAAACGGCTCCTTCTCCTTCTACTACAGGTGCTTGCGGAGCCTGGAGGATCCAGACAGGGCATTCCACCTGTGTGGGGTCATTGGAAACAAATCAGCTCCTTTCCGGGTCCAGGAGACTCGGGTGTCTCAATCCTCACCCCCTAGAGCAGCACCTTGGACAGGTCTCCTAGGTGCCCTGTGGCCTCCTCACTGGGTGGAGCGTCCCCAGCTGTGATAGGGGGCTTGGGACACAGTCTTCTTACCATCCTCCCCCACATGCTGATACGGAGGTCATGTCTCCCTCCCAAAGCCACCATCCACTAATAAATCTGTGGTGCAGAAAGGGCCACCTGGCTTCAGGTGCTCCCTGGGGGGCAGCACCCTCAGGACCCCCAGGACACGTCTAGGTTTCCTAGGCCTAGACGGCAGAGAGATCAACATATTCCAACATCATCACACCCTTTGGATGCTTCTCAGGGCCTCCTTCAGTGACTCTGCACACCGACCTCAGGTTCTGGGTAAGAGGGAATCACCATTTATACAAAGTGCCCCACACTCATTCCCACAGATAGCTTCCATGACTTTTCACTCTAAGGAAAGTCCCTGATGGTTCAGGGCCTCCATGCAAGTGATCGTCTCTAGTTCACGTAGTTGGTTGAATGAGAACCTCATAGCATATTCCAAAGGGCATCCTAATGATGTTATCATCTTGCAATTTAAATGCACTGGATTTTATTTAAAATAAGGAACCTGTTCGTTAGCCTCTGCCATGCCTGACTTTCCCCATGGGTTGTGTATCAGCGTGGGCTGATCAATGCTGGAGCTCGAGCAGATCTGGAAGCTGCAGTGCTCTAACTGCTCTAAAAACCTGCCTTTTGTTAGCATGAACTCACAGAAGGAGGGTGACCCATGGGAGATGAGCCCAGACTGTGAGCAGGGTGACAGCAGCCTGGGTGTCTTGAGGGTGTGTTTCAAGACAGGAATAAGTGCAGGGCATGGAAGGCATCCCTGGTGGTGGAAGGAACATGCCAACACCCTTATAACCAAGGAGGAATGAAGACCTGATGGACAGGCATCAGGAGTCACTGAGATTACTGGCTGCAAAGAGCCGGCAGATGCCTCTTAGCAATCACGTCTGTTAGTCTGCAGGGACCACTGGGGGCAGGTTGCTCTGCACATAAGGCTCAGAGAAGCCTCGTTAGAGGCTGCAGGCTACACAGGAACTCCTAGGCAGGACGCTGGAACACCATATCCTTACGTCATTCATCCTACCTGTTTCAGATGCCATGTGTCAGGGACTGCATCTGCAGTGGGACTTGCCAGGGCAACCAGCGTGGCCTGCCCCTGGGGCTGGTGTGGCAGCAAGAGTCATATTTGTTTTGTGCACAGGCTGTGGAAGGTTCTTCTAACTTTAAACTTTCAGCCCTGGCAGTCCAGTTCCCAGGAGTCAGACAGCCTCCTGGAGTCATGGTTGTGGGCAGTAGAGGGCAGCTGTGGGGTCCCTCACTCTGTCTGTGTTGGGACAGGCAGGTTCATGCAGGAATGCTTTCCTCTGCAGGCCATGTCAGTGCATTTACGTGGCCATAACTGAACATTTTGGGAAGGCGGCAGATGGGCCATGTGCTTGGCTCCTGGCCAGATGCGTCATGCTTCTCAGCTTCCTTACCCTCGGTCTCTGCCGTCAGTCACACTCTGTCAGGCGGTGGTCTCAGCCTCGTTTTTACTGCTCACCTCAATACCTCACATTCAAGTAGCTTACACGCTCTCGAACACTTTCCTGACTGCTCTCTTTGATATGAAACTCAGATCCAGAATCGTCCTTCATGACGACTGGTGATTTTGGCCTAAAAAGAAATGATCTATAAGTAAGAAAAAATAGCGTTGTTAGTGTTGGGAGCAGAAGTCTTAAAAATGTGGAAGTTTTTGATTGTTTATGATCCATAAATCGGATTTATGATGTGGAGTGCTGGAAAACAATATTTACCAAATTACCATTTTTTGCTTTGGAAATTTGAGCTTTCATTTTCTTTCCCACCAAAATGTTCAGAAAAGAACAGGCGAGAACAGAGGATGAATCAGCAGATGAAGCCCATAAAGCAGAGAGAAGCTTTTACAGCGAAGGCTATTTTGGGAATTTGGTTGTTTTCCTCTGTGAGGATCATCCATCATTTGTTTCTTTTTCATTTTTGTGTGTGTGCAGAGCATTCTGTTAAATGGCATTCTGGTAAATTTATGGCTTAAAATGTGATTAGAAAATGATTGTTCTGAATTCTAACCAGCCGGACACCTTCACTGAGCAAGAGGCAGACGAATGAAGGATCCGAAGAAATCGTTGACATGACTGCGACCCATATCAGTGGCTGTCCTGTCCTGGCTCTGGGCTAATGCCCACCAGGGAGGGGGAGGTCTCCCCCGCCCATTCCATCTACCCCTGTCTTTGTAAGGCTCCTGGGCTGAGGAAGGTGGAGGTCAGAGACAGGCAGGCTGGAGACTTTCCTGTCCTCCTAATCGTGCTACCTGGAGCTCTCGTTCAGTCTGTCCGGACAAGTGCAAACCCGAGGTTCTGTTAGTCCTGTTGGAGGGCTCTTGTCTGCGTGTCCTCCAGGTCAAGGAGAGAGGAAGCATGGCCTCACCTGGGAGACCTGTGCCATCGGTTGCCTCCACTCTTTTCTCCGCAAGCGGAGATGGGGCTGCCGCAGGGTGAGGAGAGATGCCGTGCATGCGTGGGAACACCCATCTTCTCCGGGCCCGGACCTGAGTTCTGAGCGGGGCACACAGCCTGTGCCCCTGGAGGCTGGAGCTCTGGGTGACGCTGGAGGATGCTGTGACAGGTGCCCAGAGCTGTCTTCAGGAATGAAGACCTCCCTCTTCAGGTGCTCTGCATGCCTCCCCAGGGAGACCCACTCAGCCTGCGGTCATACCCCCTCTGGTGCTGATGGCCTCTCCGATGTCCACTGCTGGTCCAGGACTCCCCTTTGGGAGGCTGGGCCCCCATGGGGACTGCATCACATCCAGTTTCTCCCTCAGCCCAGGGCTTCCCGAGGCTTGTGATTGCAGGAGCCCCCACCAATAAGCTGCTTGTGAGCTAATCATCTAGATCTGGCTTCCAGGGAACCAGCCTGCCACCGCCAGGGGACCTCCTAGCATGGCTCCAGCTCCAAGCTGGGGGTCCGCACCCCAGAAACGTGGTCCTCGTCTATTTCCCACATGCACCTCCGTGACATTTGCCAAATGGCAGTGTGAGCATGGCATCTTCCACTGCTTTACCTTGGTTCGTGGGAACAAACAGCTGCCTCTTTCCTTGGTATCAATTTGACCAAACTGGGGAATTTTGGGGAGTATAAGAGAGAAGAAAAATAATTTGACTTATGTCATTTTTAAAATGTTAATTTGCAGAATAATAGTTGATTTAATTATATTAGTGGGTCTCTAAAAGAATAGTATTAAAAACTATGAAAATTATCTAAACATCAAAATAACATGTACACTAAAGGAAATTCAATCTTTGTACTGACAACTTTGAAATAATACTCATGAATAATTATTTTTGGTGTGTGTTCACAAACAGTATTAGTTATTTAATGTATTTATTGCTTATATTAGGTCACTAGTATTTTTCCACACAATGCATTTTAATATGATTTTATTTTTTATGATATTTTTAAAAATTAGCTGTTAATAGTCTATACACTTGCATTTCATGGTTAATAAATTTGAAGTCACTGATGTCCTTCATTGGCTCATAGCATTTTCTTTTTTTTTTTTTTTAAAGATTTTATTTATTTATTTGACAGACAGAGATCAC
>NC_081568.1:3876881-3943945 GCF_022355385.1 Mustela nigripes
ATATATATATATATATGTATATATATATATCTTTCTGGTGCTCTTTTTCATGATTTTATAGACCAGCAATTTTTTTCTTCTGCGAGTAGTGGGTTCAAATCTTTTATCTCTGTTTAAGATTAGGTTGTTTGTTTTTATTATTGACGTGTAGGGCTTTAAAAAGTGCACTCTGTCTTTTGTCAGATATGTTTATTGAGAATATCTTCATTTGCCTGAGTCTTGACTTTTCTGTGTCTTCTGAAAAGCAAAAGTTTATAGTATTGATAAAGCCCGAATTTATAATTTTCCCCTTTTCTGGTTAGTGGTTTATGTCCTGAAGTTATTATGAAGACAAAGCTGACATTTTGTGTTAGACGCTTTCTGGCTGTAGTTTTCCATCGCATCTGTGAGCCTCTTGAACTGACTTTTTAATACGGCATAATGGAGTTGCCGGCGTTTATTCATGTTTCCCTGAATGGTCAGTTGCCCCAGTGCCATTTCTCACATCACACACTTTCTTTTCTTTCTTTCTTTTTTTTTTTTTAAAGAGTTTATTTATTTATTTGACAGAGAGAGATCACAAGTAGGCAGAGAGAGAGGAAGGGAAGCAGGCTCCCTGCTGAGCAGAGAGCCCAATGTGGGACCCGATCCCAGGACCCTGAGATCATGACCTGAGCCGAAGGCAGCGGCTTAACCCACTGGGCCACCCAGGCGCCCCCATCACACACTTTCTTACATTTAACCTCATCCTTAACCAAAACATACATGGTCTAGTCCCCCTCTGCGTATGTTCAATATTTGTGCATCTAACAATGGAGCTCCCATTTTGACTAGAGAAATCTCTCAGCCGGCTTGAGTACGCTATGAATTATGGATGCGCCATAATCAATTTGAAGTGAGATTCTGATTCACAGAATTTTATTTCAGTAAGAACTTTGCTTTTGCTATAATATTTTGCTCCATCAGAATTTGTGTTCACATCACACAAAACAAACACTTCCATGTTCAGTGTCGAATATGCAAGAACATTAACGACAATGTTTTATCTTCACTGAGATAAATTTCTGAAAGCTTTTCTCTGACTCTGTGAATTGCCTAAGATATTTAAGCATTATTGGAATTATCTGGCTTTCTGTTTGAAGCATCGGGCAACACTGACGCCAATCTGCGTCATTTCACTGTTGGCGAAGTTTTCCTGGTATGGAGCCAAACTATTAATAGATGTTTCTCCACTTTCTGTCCATGCACACGGGAAGTTAGAATTGAAAATGGACAAAGTTAATTTAGAAAACTGTCACTTGACTTAAAGTTCAACGAGTCAGAGGCACAAGTGACTTCATCTCCCGCAGCTGATTCTGCGAAATTGGCACCTTCCGGAGTCATCTCGTTAAAGTCACCGATCGTCCCCGGCAGGTTTGTGTCTTCGATGTGGATGCGGGCTGTGATGTCCCCATGTCCTTCCTGGGCAGGTGCATGGCAAATATCGGCCGATAAGTCACGCAGGTTACAAATTTATCACCAATGCTCCAGAAAAAAAAAAAAAAAAGAATAATTTCTCACCCAAACGTGCACTTCCAGTGGTTAGGTCATTGCCGCTGAACGTGTTTAATGAAAACAAGTCAAATAAAATAAATAAACAATTGTAAATTTTTATGGCATATGAAGAAGCTGCAGGGCAAGGGCATCCCAGGGCTCTAGGTCACACAGTGCCGCCTTCATTTCCTTCGCCCTCGGCTGTGATTTGCCACATTTACCACTACCCGGGCTGACGGTAGCCCAGTGACAGGATGTGTCTTACAGGCTCCAGCAAGCAGATGACGAAACTGGCTCGTAAATCAATAGATGGCAGGAGAAGCAGGTTTCAAAAAGTGTTCCCATTAGGACTTGGGGGAGGAGGGACGTAGCTGCTTGTGGCTGCGAGCGTCTAAGCATTTTTATCAGCAGGTGCCCTGCACGCTGCCCTTGAAGCGAGGTCATGCCTGTCTCCTGTGCTGTTAGACTGGAGCGTGCTTGTCGCTGGGACTCTGAAAAAGAGCTCCATGAGCCTGTTTTGCTTCATTTTGGTACAACCAGCAATAACAATACTGATAAAAATCCAAAAAATCTGAGACAAGCCCCAGATCAAATGGGAAGACGGCCATCAAGATCTTCCCTTGAAGCTGGAACAGACGGTCTCCGTACGTTCCAACGTTGTGGATTCCGGCCCCGGCGGGACCTCGCCGGCCTCCCTGTAAAGCACGGGTCCCCAGTGAACTGGGACTTCAGCGCGAGCATCTGGTCTGCAGTTCCGGACGGCAGCTCTGCACAAGGCGGTCCTGATGGGTGTGACTCACTGTCAGTCCCGCACCCGACACGTGGGGGCCGCTGCAGCCTGTTTGTGGAGTGAAACCGAGTCAGGAGAAGGGGAAGCACAGGACGGAAGCCTGGGCTCTCGGGGTCGGGGAGGGAGACAGTGCCCCTTCCGGAGGGATGTGAGCAATAGGGTTTGCAGGGGGAGACAGAGAAATTTGCAGATCTGTTGCAAAGACCAAGAGACACGCTAAGAGTCATTGTTTATGCACCACACCCAGCGCTCCCTGCGATCCGTGCCCTCCTGAATGCCCACCACCAGGCTCACCCATCCCCCACCCCCTCCCCTCCAAAACCCTCAGTTTGTTTCTCACAGAATACTGAAAAAATAAAATAAAATTAAATTAAAGTAAAAATATAAAACACTCACTTATAACTCAAAAACAAACAAACAACCAAACAAACAAGGAACAGGTCTGTGCCTTTTAATGATTACGTCCACTTTTTGTTTTGTGATCATAGACTTGAATAGTGCTGAGTGTAGTGTGTCCGATTCTAGAGGAAATATGCTCCGTATAATCTAAATCCATAGGCCACCTACCTTCTACATCCCCCCCCCCCACACACACACAAACATATACACCCACACACACATACATATACACACCTATGCGCTCATCTACACATACATACACATTTGCACACACATACACACAGTAACTCAGGCCATTTGATAGCATGGTAACGTTCTAGACTCAATTCTCAAATGATTTATGTATCTTTTTTGTTTTTCATTTTATTTATTTATTTTTATTTAGATTCAATTAGCTAACATATAGTACATGCTTTGTTTCAGGTGCAGGGTTCAATAATCTATCAGCCGCATAGAGCAACGGGCTCGTCGGGTCACGTGCTCTCCCTGATGCCCATCCCCCACTCACCCATCTCCCGCCCCCTCCCCTCCAGCAGCCCTCAGTGTGTTGCCCAGAGTTCGGAGTCTCTCACGGTTTCTCTCTCTCTCTGATGACTTCCCGCTCAGTCTGCCCTCCTTGCTCGCACTGTTCCTTATAGTTCACCTAGGAGGGAGCACACATTCACTTTAAAAGAATAATTATGTAACCGCCACATAGGTTAGGAAATAGATACTGTCAGCCCCTTGAAAGTCCTCTGGGTGACTCTTGCCAATCACGGCTCCCTCTCTCTCACCCTGGATGTTATGGCATTTACTTCCTTGTCTGTCTGTCTGTCTGTCTTTTTTTTAACTACCACTGACATATAACTTCTTGGCTTTTCTTAAACTATTTTCAAATTACATATGTAAATAGAAATGTGCACATGGAAACAAACATGCATTTTTTTCAGGTAATGTTAATATGTGCTGTGGTAACAAATTAAGTCTGAAATCCCAGAAAATGAGATGTGGGCTTTGGGAGATATATGTGTTTGTGGAGGAGCATAGAGCCTCGGCAGCCCACTTCCAGCTTCAAAATGTTGGACCCCAAGTTTTAAGCACTCACAGGGGTAGGGTTCATGGGGCTAAGTAATTCAGGCCCAAACCCAACAGACTGCTGGTCAGTTTTCTGTAAACCTCCTCACCGTTGCTTTCTACGCTGTTACCGAACTGAGGCGACAGACTTAAACATCCAGGGAAGAACTGAGCCGGGGCCGTGGCAGAGGGGAAGGCTGAGCGCAGCTCGGCACACAGCAAGGATGTCGGGACGTTTAAAATCAGCGGCTGGAGGGAGAGAGCCCACAGGTGGGAAGTCACTAACCGGAAGCAGTTAGGTGTCGGGGTGGGGGATTGTCCCTCAGCGGGCCCCACAGGCCATGACAAGGCCTGGCAGAAGATCCAAGGCGGGTTTGGCCTGGGAGGCGTCCTGGTCAGGGCACAGATCTGGATTTCTTTACTGAATCATCCCTATACACTTCCCTTTCCCTAATGGAGGCTGCTCTGTGGCGGTGTTAGATTTTTACCTCTCGCAGTCTTTTTGAAGCCCCGCAGATTACTGGAATCTGGAAATAATCAGGTTCCTCCAACATTGCGAGGACCCCAAATTCCGGAGCCCCGTGATTCTCTTTCGTCTGTGCTTGCAAACTGGTCGCTCTTCCTGGGCTCATCTGCCTTTCTTGGAATACCTTCCTAGACTCAGGTAATAACCACTGCAGGTTACCACGTCTCCATGTCGCGATGCGGAGGGAGCCCCGTCGTTTCCTTCTGGAGCCAGCTCCGGGCCTCACGGCGCTCTGCCACCGAGTCAGGCTTGCATCTGTGCGGCTTCCGGCCCGAGTCTCCACTTCGTTCCAGCGTTTGTACTACAGAGGTAGCCTTGTGCCCTGTGGGTGGCGGACGGACCCTCAGGGCGCACTGTTGAATGCAACGACACCTGACTGCTTGTCCCCACCACAGACAGCGTGCAGAACAGTGGGACGGGGTGGGGGACCATTGCGGACCAGGCTCTGCCTGCCGGTGTCTGCACGGGTGGAAGGAATACCCCTGAGTGGCCCCAGCTGGAGACAGAAGGGGACGTTTTGAGCACGCGAACGCTTTGCCTGGAGCTGACGCGATCCCTTTGCTCGTGCGCTGTTGGCCGGACACGGCTCCGTGGCCCAGAGAAACCGGCAAGGGGGGCCGAGAGGGGTCGTACAGTGAGCGGACACTTGGGGCACGGTAAGTGTGTCCACACACCAGGTTCCAAAAGGACTACGAAGGAGCAAATACACACATAAGCGTGTGCACTTTGTCTCTCTGTCCTTCCAGCTGCGCCTTGTGTGAGGGCTGAACCTGGTCCATTCTAGGCCACCTGCCATTCCAGGGCCGGCTCCCGGCAGCCTGACTCCACGGGGACGGCTGTGGCGGTTTCCCCCACGCCACCCGCTTTTTCGCAGTGATGTTTCCTCTCTCCTCACTCCTCCCAGGCGCCGGCTCTAATTCCCTTGCCCTCGCCTTCAGTGGAGGACGGCCTCCGGGACTCACGGGTATCAGGGCGGACAGAAACGGTGCTTCATGACTTTCAAGGCTGTACCTGAAACAGCCCTGAATCTTCTGCCCATTTCTCTGGAAGCCTCACTCTGGATGCTTTCTGCTGTGGGCTGAATGTTTGTGTCCCCTCAAAATTCACACGTTTGAAGCCTAAATTCTCAACACAGTATTATTTGGAGATGGGAGGTAGTTAGGTTTGAAGGTGGAGCTCTTAGGAGTGGGATTAGCACCCGTGTAATGGGTCAAAGAGACAGAGCTCTCTCTCTGCTCTCCACCGTGTGGGAACCCAACTAGAGGCTGGCCACCTGCAAACCAGAACGGATCTCATCAGACACCAGATTTGTCACAAGTGATCTTGAATTTCCAGCCTCTAGAGCTGTGAGAAATACTATCTGAGCTGCCTAGTCTATGGTGTTTTTGTCATAGCAGCCTGAACTAAGACACTTCCTTCTGGAATGATCTTAGAATCTAGCCGCCATGTTTGAGAACTCAAGTCATTTGACGGAGCCATGTGCAAGTGATCCTGTCCACAGCCGTAGCTCAGCCCAGTCACTGCGTCTTCCCAGACCCGACTCTGGGCCAGAAAAAAACTTTCCAGATTATTGATGGTAGAGTTACTTCCAGAAGCTCAAGTCTTTCAGGTGAGGGCTTCAGACTGTGAAGGAGAACACAATTTTCTGCTGAATTTTGTGCGGCTTCTGACCTGCCAGGTTGAGGGCCTTGGGATAGGCTGGGTTGTGCTGCACAACCAGAACAACGTCTCTGACGTTGAGCTAGGGCTTACCGGGTCGTGTCTTACTTGTGGCACTTTAATATTTTAATAGCTCTGAAACTCCAATACATCTTGGATATTATGAAATATGGCTACAAATGAAAATGAGTGTTTTTCCCATGCAAATCCAATGTGGTGCTTCCTTTATTTATTTATTTTTTTGGTTTGTTTTTTCCCCCTCCATTTTATATTAGAATTCCATTAGCTAAATGTATAAATGTACTTATAAACTCACATAGGTCTTCTATCTCTCTCTATAAAATAACATGTGTATGTTGCCCTGGGTGAATCTCTCTGATTCTTTTCATCAAGCATCTATAAGGGAAAAGCCATCCCTGGCCATTGCTGGTCCCCTATGACTGGGACCACTCTCAGCCTAGTACCACCCTTGACCCTGGCTTAGGGACAGCTTCCATGTGCCTGGACCATGAACGGCACCTGTGCCACATGCCTGGCACAGCTCCTTGCAGGCGCGGAGCTCAGGTGCAGGGGACACAGACAGGAAATCCCCCAGCATGTGACGATTGTGTGATCACGGGGTAGCTGCCAAGGGAAATAAGAGGATCTCTGAGGAACTGTGATGGAGAGGTAGCTTTCCTTCAGCTCAGGGAGCCACATTAAGGAAGTCTACTTGGGACTCTGCTGAGCAGGGGTCGAGAGGAGGATGGGGAACGAGGTTTGAGGTACCTGCGCGGCGGGCAGGGAGAGGCAAGACCGGAGGGCCAGCAGAGGGCCCCGCTATGGGGTGGAGTGACAGATCTGTGCTTGTGGACGTCATTCTGAAGTGGCCAACATGACCTTCGGTAAGTGAATGGCGAAGTCAGCTGGGGCCCATCCAGACCATGGAAGATTCGACACCAAAAAGAAATGAGCCGTCAAGCCAAGGAAAGACATGGAGGAACCATAAATGCATTATTACTCTGTGAAGGAAGCCAGGCTGCAAAGGCCACATCCTGTGTGACTCCATTCCAAGACATTCTGGAAAACACAGGACTATGGAGAGAAAAAAGAGATCCGTGGCCCTGAGAGCTTGGGGAGGGAGGGGTGAGTAGATGGGTGCAAAGGATTTTATTTTACTGATTTTATTTAATTTAAACGCAATGACCAACCTATAGAACATCGTTAGTTTCAGAGGTAGAGCTCCGTAAGTCATCAGCTGCATGGAACACGTGCTCATGACACCCCGAGCCCTCCGTCACGCCCGTCACCCCGTTCCCCACCCCCGCCCCCCTCCCTCCAGCAGCCCTCAGTGTGTTTCCTGGGGTTAAGAGTCTCTCACAGCCTGTCTCCCTCTGCGATTTCTCCCCGTTCCGTTTTCCCTCCCTGCCGCCGTGACCCTCTGCCCCGTTCCTTGTGATCCACTTACCAGCGACACCGCAGGACAGTTGTTTTTCTCTGACTGACTCATTTCACTCGGCGTCACCCCCTCCAGTTCCATCCCCTTCACGCGAATGCTAAGTACCCATCCCTCTGGGACGGCTGAGCAATTCTCCTGAAGATAGACAGACAGACGGACAGACATCTCACACCTATCTCACAGCGTTATCCATCCATCCGTTGATGGACGTCTGGGCCCTTTCTGGGGTTTGGCGACTGTGGACGTTGCTGCTGTGAACATTGGGGTGCAGGCGCCCCCTCTTTTTACTAGTCTGTGACTTCGGGGTAAGTCCCTGGTAGAGCACAGAGGAGCTTAGGGCAGCGAGAGCACTCTGGGTGACGCGACAGTGACGGACGCGTCCGCTCTGGGCAGGAGCCGCATGCAGACTGTGGGCTGCCGTGTGGCTTCATGCGTGTCACCCCCCTGCCACGGGGGGGGGGGGGGTCTGTGCTGTGCCTGTGGGGGCAGGAGAGGGAGGCTATAGGGGAAGTCTCTATACTTTCCCCAAACTGCTCTAAGTAATTATATTTACACAGAACAAAGAAAGAGAGAGTGAAGAAGAGAGGCAGGGAGGCAGGGAGGGGCAGGGAGCGAGCAGGCGGGGGGGGGGGGGGCCCCCCCGGGGGGGGCCCCCCCCCCCCCCGCAGGGAGCAGCAGGGAACCCCAGGCCCAGCAGTTCCTTTGTCCTCCTCCGTGCCATGTCTGCATCAACCTGACACCCCAGGCGTCTCTCCCCTGTGACTGCCCCATGGCCCAGCTCCCCGCAGATGGAGACAGTGTAAGGGAGCAAGGAGTGGCCCAGGGCTGATGCTGAGGGCACCGGGGGCAGATGATGGATATGCAGAGGGACGGGACTGAGAGACAGAGGGACAGACAGACCGAAGACCCTGCCCGCTGGACTACCATCTGTGTCTGGCGTGAGGCCTGGAGGAGCAGCCCGCGGTGGCCGCACACCCTTGCGGATCGCATCTCGCACTGGTGTGTATGTGTCTAGACCCCCTTGACCCATCGTCCTTCGGGACCGTTTTCTGGTTGGAATATTTAGCATAAAAGTGAAGAGACACAACCAGGCCTGCGCCCTGTCCCCTGTCCCCGCAGGCAGGACAGAGGGCCCTGGGCAGAGGGCCGTGCCACACCGAGCACCTTCTTGCCACCGGCTTCTCGTCCTGTCTCCTGCTCCTTCCTTCCTCTCCTTCTTCTGGAGTCCCTGCTTTTCAGCGGCTGCAGATAGTCGCACGCATGGCAAATAGGGTGCCCGTCCCAGCGGTGGGAAGGAGGGGTCATCCTGCCCCCTTAAATCCTCTGGACACTTGCCGGAGCCGTAAGGCAGGGTGCACACACAGGGTGGGAAGCTGGGGTGCAGGCCAGGCTGGGGACAGAGGCTCGGGACGGAGTGAGCCCAGATCCTGCTTCCACCTTCATTCTGTACTTGGTCCCAGGCTGACCTTGGAGTGGGTTTAGCTTGACCTTGGCTCTCATATCCCCTTGAATAAAGGTGTGTGGGCCTTCCGCCACTCTCTTGTTGCTGAATCACAGCTCTAGGACCAGCATAACGGCGGTGATTTTCAGGTCTGCCGTGCCTTCTCCCACAGACGACAATCTGTGACTTCTTCATCCACTATTCACTTCTCCCAGAGCTCAGCACCTGCCAGGATTATAGGACCCATGGCTTTGCACAGGGATGCAAGTGCTTTCTGGGGCCCACTGAGGCTCCTGAGCACTGAACCCTGAAACATTTTTCTCTAGCAATGCACTGCAGGTCCCTGCTTTGTTAGGAAACAAGCCTCATCCGGTCATGAATAGATATGCAAATGCACCAGTGAGCTCCACCCAGGGACCTGGGTCTTCTCCTGAATATTTATTCCAGGCTGCCAGTCTCATGTTTTCTGATTATGGGAAAATTTAATTCTGCTTCTTGTGCACGTACATCTCTGAGATAGCAATGAAAATCGAGTATTCTGGGTTTTTTATTTCATATATGTTGTCCGCTCTCCGACGCTCAGAAATGCATTCTGTGCAGGGTCCCTAACTAGTCACAGGGGAGCACCTGACCCGCACTGCAGCCTAGAGACTGCCCCCGGGGGATGGGTAGAGTCTACACTTCCTGCACGGAGCACAAGGCTGAGTCACACATTCCACTGGGCAGCGTCTGGGAGCTGCGGACGTCCCAGTTTGCTGCAGTGTGCCCCAGTGCCCTGGGAACCCACTCTTTAGCACACCGAGAACGCGTTCTAACGCCTCGTCCCACACTTTCCTGATGCCCCAGAAGCTCCCAGTGAATTCAAACTTCAAAGAGAAGGAGGGAGTCGGAGGGTGGGGGGGAATCCATGCAGCATGCTGGCCCCCTTGGCCCTAGGCGCTGGAGGGGACTGGGCTGGGGTTTGCTTTGCTTCGGTGACAGGGATGATGTATTTTTTGCAGTTGCAGCCCAGGCCCCGTCAGGCAGCTGGCAGCCTGCGCTTCGGGGGAGGCTAGACAGCTGCATCAATCTCGCAGGGGCGGCCAGAAGAAGAACACAGCGAGGCCGTTCCAAGCCGCACACGGGGCTCTGGAGGACAGAGGCTGGAACCTTCCAGCGGAGCCAGGTTCTAGGCCTCCCTACGCTGAGGGGGTCGCCTAATGGAGTCGCACCCACCTCCCCAGCTGAGAGGTGCAGGGTAGCACAGACCCTGAGAAGAGCGCCTGCTAGCCTACTGAACACAGGAACACTTGCCTGTCTTTAAGCGAAGATACTGGACCTTCTCCCCAGGCTGCTCTCGGGGCTCTGTAAACGTACCTTTTTGACATCTGGTTCTTCTGGCTCTTACAGCCTGAGCCCTGGGCCGCCTGAGGCCCTGCAGCCTTTTTAGCCTGCTTTGTTGGGAAGGGGGCAGCCGGCCAAGCCCTCTTGAGGGAGAGCCCCGGAACTGAACAGCCTACGCCACGGGCTCAGGAGGAGTGAGGACAGCAGACCGTGCCCCGGGAGCCCACAGATCCGCTGGGATGCAGGTGGCAGGTGTCTGTGAGAGTCACACACATGTACAGGGCAAGTGCAGGGGGGAGGCGAGCACAGAGTTCCGTGGTGCTGGGGAGGGAACAGGAATGCCCCGTCTTCTGGGCGCTGAAGCCAACTATCCCCCCTCGGAAGCACCTGTGTGTGTGTGCATGTGTGTGTGTGTGTGCGCATGTGTGTGTGTGCGCGTGCGCACGTGTGGTGAGGGTGAGGACTATGTGTGTGGACCTGCACACATGATGCCTGTCAATGCAGGTGTGCCTGGACGCATGCATGTCTGTCTGTCCGTGCGCGTGAGCTCACATGTAGGAGTTGGTCATGGTGGATATACATGCATCGCAGTGTGTGTACGTGTGTGTGCGAGTGTGTGTGTGTGTAATGTGCTTGTGCACATGTGTGTGGTGTCGAGACCTGCGTATTGGCCTGATCCCGAGGCTGCCCAGACGCATCGATCTCCACGGGCCTCCGTTCAGTAACAGATAATAAGGAGTTTATGTTTCTTTCCTGACTCCGCCTGACAAAGAGCAGTGCCCTTGCTCGCGTCTGGGAAAGCAGGAAAGCCCTTGCCTGTGCAAAGCCCGCTGCCTGTGCAAAGCACCCTACTGTCTCCCCGCCCGGCCACTCTGAACCCCACAGGTTACCGCCTGCTGTGATAGGGCCAGCACTTGATTCTTTCTCAGGATCGAGGAAACTCTACTAATTAATCCGACATGATTAGTGCATCTGGAGACACGACTTGCATTTGGGGTGCAGGCTTGCACGGGGCCCCGGGAGCTCACCGGGGTGGGGGCTCTGCGGCCTGTGTGTGTGTCTGCCAGGCTCATGGCAGTTCGCCGCCCGTGCCTGGTGAGCCAACCTGAGTATTCGGGCTTTGGGGCATGCGAAGGCATCTTTGAGATTTTAGTTAAAAAAGAAGATATGACAAGCCAGATCCTAAGTTGCGGTGGTTATGCTTCTTATATTTTGTTTTTATTTGTGAAATTTACTCATCATGCAGAGAAGGAGGGGGCTACAGTGCAGACGTCCCTGAATGCAGACAGTTTAGCAATTCTGGGCGACCTGAAACCCTGCAGAGAAAGGTTTCAATCAAGAGATGGTGACACAGCCTCTGACTTGATGCCAGCAGAAGAATGCGGCTAAGCGGAGACAGAGATCACCCTTGTTCTCCATCAGGGCATGCGGGATGGCGCTGCTCTTGACCGAGACCTCATTTCCTACCCCGAGAGGGACAGCAGGGGCCTGTGCAGAAGCCGTTCCCTGATGCGGCCACGGACCCTCCCCAAGAAGCCACTGCCCCATAGCAGGCGGGGATGGCGGACGGAGACCACGGTTACGGTGAGTACGGGCGACCCGCTCTGCCACGACGGACTCCCTCTCACAGCACGTGTGTGAATTAGAGGTGCCCGCGCAGCACTGTCTCACCCACGGCCAAAGCCCCGGGCCTGGGAATCGAGGGTTGGCTGTCGTGAGCCGCTCTCAGGATGCTGGCCTCCTGCCCCAGCACCCTTTCCTCTGCTGGTTTGGGGTCTGAGACCCCAAGTGTGCTCGGAGCTGGAAGTCGAGACTGTGCGTGGCATTTAGGGTCCTCAGACCCTGAACCTAACGGGGGCCGCCCACCTGCTTCTGATAAAACTCAGGACAATGGCAGAGATGAGAGGAGCTTTCGTTGACGTAAAAGATGTGAGGACTCATTTGCAGAGTGAGAGAGTCCATTCTTTGTTAAGAGAGGGAATGACAGGGCTGAAGTGATTGGTCGGATCGAGCCCTAAAGGTTGAAGTTGGCCTAGCGGGAGGGGAGCCCAGGGGAGAAGCGGGGGAGGTGGGAACACAAACATGTTTCCAGGTGAAGAGAAGCAAGAATTTCTACTCATTCTCCCGAGAAGTGGCTCCTAAGTCGGTCTGAGGGCGCGGCCACGCGGGCCGGGCTAGGGCGGATAAGGAAAGGGTGATGTACGCGGCCCGGGGGAGCCGTGTTCTGGAAACTCTGCGGGCCGATTCAAGGATGCTGGGCAGCACGGAGGGCCGGGGCGCGATGGTGAGCCCGTGCTGTGGGAGGACGTGGAGTGAGGGGCGCCCCGGAGCCTGGATCTACCCGGAGACAGAGTGCGGGGATGGCCCCCATGTTTTCTCTTTAACCTCATCACACATCAAAACCCCCAGCCGGCCGGGGCTCTCAGCCGCGTCCGAAACTCGTTTTGACTTCGGCGAGTTCCACTCTGCCGTGAGAAGCCACGAAGGACACCTCGGAGGTAACTTCCCTTCTGCCCAAGAAGGGTCCGTGGCGACGCCCTCACTTCTGTAGGACCGTTCGCGTTTAACGATGCCCCGGGGACCCTGGGCTGCTGCACTGCACAGTGAAGAAAGTCCAAAACTGGAGACACTTTGGAAATGTGTGTATGAGTGCAACTCGTCTCCTAAATTAAACCCAGACACGTTTTCGACTTACATGATAATTTTGTCACGCTGTATTTTTAAACTCCCATTATTCTGTTTCCCTCCGCCCACCTCTGCCACACGCCTCTGTCATTTATCTGTGCAAACCCGGCATGCAGGAAGCGAGTGCACCTCCTTCGTCCGTGGGTAGATCAGAGGGGGGAGGAAGAGATCGCCCCAGATTTCTCACCTGAACCTCAGATCCAGGGTGACATCCAGATTCTCCCCAACAGGGACCCTGTGCAGACCCAGCTTTGGTCGTGGACCCTCCTCTCCCACCTACTCACGCTGATCCATAAGCTCGAGAGTCTTCTGCTCTCGAGGAAAGGCATTCAAAGTTGTAATCGGACTATCGGAAGCATCCATTGGAGATGAATCCCAGTGAGCAGTTCCTGCTTCCTGGTTTACAACATCTGTGGGGACCCAGAGCCTCAGCAGGTACCCAGTGCCACACATGGGAGGTGTCGGGGCAGATCTCCCCAGCCCCCATGACAGCCGGGGGCATGGGATTGGGCCTGCCGTACCGTCTCCAGAAGATCTACAAGCCTCCCCTCATACTGCTTCCTGGCTCCGTCTTTATCAGCCCCGTGAATCTTGGCACATGGTAGATCTGTCTGGGTTGCAGGCTTTGTGCGTTAGCCCTGTATTCTGAGGGTCACAGAGAAAGGCAAGGAGCAGGGCGTGTGCACTGTAGTATAGTATCGAGGAGTGTGAGTGTGTGTGTACGTGTGTGCGTGTGAGCAAGCATGCACCTGCCCCTTGCAGCATCCCTTGACAGCCCCCAGTGATGCGGGGTCCACATGCCCCTCCCCAACCCCAGGGGCAGCAGCAGGGACTTCCCACCCCCAGGGAGGTGAAAGGCAGAGCTCCGCAGTCCTGGCTGCCTGGAGTCGTCCTCTGGGAACCCCGCCATCGGCCCTGCTCCCTCTCTCCTCGGCCCGCACGCACACACTGTCAAAACAAAGGCCCACGGCCGCGGGAGGAATACACAGCATATGCTGTATGTGGGAGTTTATTTTCCACCATATAGGGCTTGGCTCCGTGCCTCTCGGGAGACAGCGAGAAAACAACAAAGTTTGCTTTTGCTTTTTTTTTTTTTTAAGTGGCTGGCAAAAAGGATTGAGGGAGAGGCTGCCTGGACACAGACTGGACGCGGAATGGAGAGCCCTACTTTCCCGGGGTTCCCCAGTGACCAGGAGGGCCGGGGACCTGAGCTCCTGACCCCACCAGCTATCCGCCCACAGAGCCACGGGGTCGGGGGGAGGGTCAGCCCGTGGCTCGGCCCCCCAAGTTGCCCAAGCATGCTGGTCTAATGCCTTTGGGGAAGTCCGCCTGTCAGGTGTTCAGCAAATACTCCAAAATCCTCAGCGGAGGAAAGGGTGTATCCTAAATCAAACCAACCTTTCCCCGGGCAGTGGAAGTCTGAGTCCCGGGAAGAGCATATGGACAAATGGACTGAAGATACCCTACTTAAGTCCCCGGCTGGGCCCAGGATTCCCAGAGTGGACACATTCCTGGCGTGTCATCCTTGGCCACTTCGGCTGTGCGGGGGGCAAGGAACGTGACTTCTGATCACAAGGTTTAGGGAAACGCAGCGGGCTGACGTCAGAGCATGGCTGTGACCTCTGGCTCAGAAGTGACCTGACGGTGATCTGTGCTCTCTTGGGCAGGTTATCTCCCTTTCTGACCCTCAGTTTTGTTGCATCAGGGGGGACAGGGCTCCCCTGGCAGCATGGTGGTGATAACACATTTATTGGTGTGTTTCTAAGTAAACACGAGGCCCCGTACTGGAGCTAAGTCACGGCAGCCGGCACTCTGTGAATGACAGCCGATCCCATCAACTCAAGTATGATGATTTCACCTTTGAGAACATTTCTTTATAAATGGTTTTGGGACACCTGGGTGGTTCAGTCGTTGAGCGTCTGCCTTCAGCTCAGGTCAGGATCCCAGGGTCCTGGGATGGAGCCCTGCCTTGGGCTCCTGCTCAGCGGGAAGCCTGCGTCTCCCTCTCTTGTGTCACTCTCTGTCCAATAAATAAAATCTTAAAAGAAACAAAAAGCGAAAAAAACCATGATGGTTTCTGGAGGTTTATTTTTTGAGACTGAAAAGGAGAGGAACCGGCTGAGGAATCATGCTAGGAATAGCACAGCAGATGAAGCCATGGGCCAGAAGTGTCTGGAATGCTCTGGAGGGCCTTCTTGGGCCTTCTGCTTTCCCTGGGAGTAGAGGGAGAGCTTTAATCTCAAAGTCATCTAGTTACAGACATAAGTCTGGGGCAAGGGTGCTCAGCCAGCGTGGATTTCACACCCAGTGGCGGTTAGCAATGCCTGGGGCCACTTCTAGGAGACATAACTGGAGGCCACCCTAGGCACAGGGTGGGGCAGTGGAGGAAGAGGTGCTGGGGGGCAGCTGACAGTGCACAGGACAGCTTCACAACACGGGGCCCATCGCGTGGGTCTGTACCATCCGCTGGATTAGATGAAGTGAACGAAACGGATCATGTGCGCAAGAAAACACGTGCGCGGAAAATCAAGGTGGGGACTCATTCCTGACGCAGGAAAAACTCAGGAAGATAAGCCTTTTTCACCTTTCAAAAATAAATGCCTTTTAGTACGCGTTCAGAAAGAGCCTCATGCATCCCAGACGCACATGGAGGACATGAAAATCTCAACCAAATACATCACCTGCTGCAAAGAAAACATGTTGTTCTTTGGAAGAAGAAATCGTTCTGTGTTTAGTTTCTAGACTCCTCCACTTAGCTCACCTGGTTTTAATCCAGTTTTATTTTCTTACTGAACCATATCGTTCTTGAAAAAAAAAATGAAATTCAAAAATGTGTGATGTGAACTATTCCCTTTCTCCCTTGGGTCCTCCTTGTCTTTCTATCATTCTGTAACTAGATTTGGTAATAATTAAGCTTTATCCAGATGGAGGGGTCGATATCTACTAACAGAATTACCCACAGATGCTACATAAAATCCATCTGGCTGAAAGAAACATGAAGCTTAGCTGTTGTTGAGGTAAGATGTGTTTTGCCATGGACACAAAGAAATGCCTTTTTCTGAAGAGTGCTTCGGTGTAATAAATGAAAATGCTCCAGTCCTTCCATTTGTCCTCCACGTTAGCATGCAGCTCATTTAGGACAGAGGTCAGCAGAGAAGGGCGGTCAGCCACAGCACAGTGCTGTGTACAGCCGGCCACAGCAATGCGGAGGGTCCCGAGAACGATCTGTCTCCCTCCCTCTGTTCCTCCCTCCTTTCCACTCACATTTTTATTTTTTACTTATTTCTTATTGCTTCCCCTGTCTCATTTTTAGGAATATCAGTGGTTTCTGGGAAAAATCCAAGGAGATAGATACTCGTTCTGTGTTGTGCCTACATCTGGGTCCCTGCCAAAGGGCATCTGGGCACAATTGGACGTTGGTCTGTCCTTAGAGCCTACCTCAGGCTCAGCCTAATCCACTCGAGGCTAACCTTTTGCTCATTACAGAAACTGTCAATGAGCCAGTCTGTCTTTCTAGAGCTTTCTGGATTTACTTCCTCTTCAACCGTTCCATCAAGAGTTCTCGAGTGCCTGCCATCGGTGAGCAGGTGGTTCCACCCCAGCCAGTCACAGCCACACTGAACACCTCAGTAACTCACGTCACCTGTCCACGTTCCACTTCTCTCCTATAAAAAGGCGCGGGTGACATGGAGAATTACTCATTATGTAACATACACGCTCAGTGCCACTATACGACTGTGTCTTTGGGTACTAGAGGACTTGTGGGGACCTTCCCCGGGCTTATCCTGACAATCCGTGAAACTGTATCCCTCCCAGACAAGTCCAGTCCCTGGGCTGATGTCCTGGGCTAGTCTCTCTGGTCTCGGCCTCCAGGGGAGCTCAGGTAGGCAGACAATGGCTCCCTGCGCGGGAGGGTCAGGCGGTCTGGATGGCTGCCACATATTTTATATAATCATCCCAGAATTTGATTCAAAACTTCTTGGCATTCTAAAAATAGTTTATCCCTTTGCTTATTTTTATACCCTACCATGGCTGCCAAGTTTTTGCTTGAAGTGAAATATGAGTTAAAACTAATATACCGGAATGGTATTAATTATAGCACCCTGAATAGTAGCGAAGAGCGGCATTACGAAAATTACTAGTTAACCACATACACATAGTGCTTGCTGTCAGCTTTTTATAGCCGAAATTTGGGACTAAATTGGGCCCAATTTGTCTCGAACAGCGACAGTGTTCAGAGCTATTATCTTCTCCAGGCACCGATGTGCCAGTATGTTAATCCAAAGGCTCAAAGATCAAGGACCCAAATCCGAAGGCCCTTAGGATTTGGGGTTAGGTTTCTTGTCCTCTCTGGGACACACTATCCTTATCTGCATTTGAAGGGTCAAAAGGAAAAAAAAACCTTAAGATGCCTCTGGGAGGGGCATCTCATTAAAATATTCAGAGCATGTTCAGCTTTTTGTGCTATAAATAACTAGCTCTGTTCTTTGATTATATCACCAAGATAGAGCAATAGTTGTACAATTAAGTCAAGTTCAAGTTCAGATTTCAGATTTCTCCATGATCTAGAATTTTAACCCTTTTTTTTTTTTTGAGAAAAGTTATTTTGCAAAGAAAGTGAATCAAATCCCTTAGAGAAATGATGATTTCTTGCAATGGACAAAGGACAGAACGAAGGTGACGTTATAACATAATCAAAGCCAATTTCAAATAAACCAAAGTTGTCTCTGGAACTTAGGAAATTTCAGTTTTAAAATGAAAACTTCTTCTATAACCCAAGAGGTCTGTCAGATTTAATTTCTCAGTAAAACGAACGAGCAGAGGTCCACGAGCTGTTTCACAAGCTTGTTCAAATAATGTGAGTGTAATTCCGTGGTCTCTCTTTAGAAGACCACAGTCGTTGTGGCAAGTGCACTTCCCATTACACATTAATGGGAAAAGTTGGAGAGATTTCATCAACTGCTAATAAAGATACCTTTTGTAATTTTTTCCCCAGATGGTAGCTGTGCTGTTTACGGGCTACTGGTTTTACTAACCATCCTCTAACTGCTAAACACTCATGCCATGCCTAGTAGGGAAGACCTTGGTCTTGCAATGCCCCATGGGTGAGTTAAATCAAGCATGCCCACTCGCGGAACCACGGAGAGGGACAGCAAGTTTCAGACACACAGTATAGGTCGTAATAGGCTCATGGTCAAGAGCAAGAAGCTTGGGAAGCTGGAATACCTGGTTGACCAACACAGATTCTATTTCTGTGGAATAAGAAAGGAAGGCATGAAATCATTCCTTCTCCAAGGAAGAGTATTTTTACTTGTGAGATGTTTCCCTCCCAGGACGACCAGTCCATTTTGCTTCTTCTGGCACTTCCTACCTCCACACAAGCATTTTTGGTCCCTACCATTTTGAAGCTTAATAGCAATCTTAGCAGATTATGAAAAGGACCTTCCTTTTGCAAAGAAAATGGGTTAAAAAGAAGAGAAAACTACTATGTCCCTCTTGGATGTTCTTTCTGCTGCTGCACAGAGACTGTCTTCTGTCCTGGGTCTCAGGGAATTCTTGGCTTCAGGACAAACTTCACGAATCAGGAGAATTTGACTGGGCCTGATCCTGCCTGCCTCTCCGTCCTGATAATATGACTCCTGTTGTTCCTCCTGTGTCTGTGCCCACCCGCTATCAGCATTATGCCTGGGTTCGGGGAGTGTCTCCAAACCATGAGTGCCGACCTCCGAAAGAGAGATGATAGGTTGCAAAATTATTTCTAAAGCCCCTGTCTATGTTCTTTGAGAACTCGTTATCTGCAAAGTCATGCTCCTCAACGCTTGATCCTGTTCGACGCTGTCAGCCTTCTTGCCTATTTGGTGCCCTGGCTCCTGCTGCTGTGACATTACCTTGGTACCTAGCACAGATCCCATCCAGCTGGGATCTTCCTTTCCTGATGATGGACCCTTGAGGTACGTCTGTTTCAGTGCTTTTAGAAAGGCAGTCCAGGGCTGCCTGAGTGAGAATCATGTGGAAGCTTATTAGAAAGTCAGACATTCTCGGCCCCCACAACAGCCTTCTTGAATCTCAAACTCTGGAGATACAGATTAACATTTAAGTGAGCTGTTCAGCAAATTGAGATTAGAATGCACGTCAGAGGGTTAACTATCTATTATATATAGAATGCGGCATCTGAATAAAGGGCACACAAAACACAAGCTGTAGACCAGTGACTTGCCCTTGGCCAGAGAGTTTTGAGGGAGTAGGATGGATGCTCTTTTGAAAACAAAATCATAGTAACAGTCAGAAGAATGACTATAGCAATATATTATAAAATGAATATTAGCACATAAATAAGTTTGGATATTTCCATTTGACTTAACTCCCAACAACCACCCTGAGTGTCTGGTTGAAGAGAGCCCACAGAGTGTGGTGGTCCTTGAAATCCAAGCTGTCTACACATTTTCAAATAGGGTAATATAATTCCACAAGAAAATCAAATGATACCACTCATAACATACACCTACAATATACTTAGTATACAGGTATCCTGAAAACTTCAAATAGCAGCCAGATTCAGGGTATGGAATCTAGAGCTTGTCCTGAGGCTTTGTAGAAAGGGAAGCAGGGAGAGGAGGTCGAGGCGAGAAAGCCCACCTAGGTGGGAAGACGTGGAAAACAATTGCCCGAAGGAGAGGAAGCAAGAGTGTTGCAAGGATGTGCAGAAACTCAGGAGGGGCATTGACCCGTAAGGTACGCCATTGCCTTCTCCCAACAGGAAAGAAGGGGGGAGGGAGAAGGAAGGAAAGGAGAAAGGAAGGAAGGAAGGAAGGAAAGACGAGGGGCAGGAACTGAACTTAGCTATCAGTACAAGAGTGTGTGCTTGAATTAAGATCCCCAAACTCCACATGCATTTCTACATTCAGTATTAGTGCTTGTCTGGGAACAACAAAAACAAAAGATATTTTGAAATGAATTGCTAGAAAGGGAGAAAAATTTAGAAAATGTAGGAAAAAGCATAAGAGGACTATAAAAATTGCATTTATCAAAGATATAATGAAGATCCCAGAGAGACCTGCGTTAATGGGACAGAATCATTATTCGCTCTAAAACGGATAACATGCTTCTACCAGCATATTCAAGAATCCCTACAAAAACCACAAAATGACAACCAATGTAAAATAAATGAAACAAACAAACATGTGGATGTATCATAGTCAAAAAAGGCAAAGACAGGGATAGCAAGCTGCCAGAGGGGAAAATAAGGCCCCATCAAAGGAACTACAGTGACACTAACAGCCGACTTCCAGCAGCAACACATGAAGCCGGAAGACAGTGGGAACATACCTGTATCTTGAAGTGCTGGAATAAAAGAAAGGCTAACCTTGAATCATTGACCCAGTGATCACATCTTTTCAAAATGAGGCAAAGCAAATATATGTTTGTCGAACAAAACAAAGAGAAGTAATCTCCAGCAGATCTAAAAGAAATTCTGAAGGAAGTTCTTCACAGAGAGGGATACTCATCACAGGTGGAAACCAGGAAGGGCAGAAGGAAATGCAAGATCAGTTATGGGTGAATTATGAGAGTAAGGAACATGTAAATGAGCACTGATGCTATTAACAATAATTATGCTCTCTGATGGGATTTAAAACACACGTATAATGGAAATGCAGGGCGGCAATAACGCTGAATGTCAGGAAACTGAAAGGACCCCTGAATTCTCAGCTCTGAATTCCCTTATCAGGGAAATAGTGAAACGAATGATTTGGATAAAATTGTGTAAGTCAGGCATGCATATTTTAACCTTTGGGTTACTGTTAAAGAGTAATAAAATAATATGTAACCTAGAAAACAAAAGAGGAAGGTCTGGGTGACTCAGTCTGTTAAGCATCTGCCTTTAGCTCAGGTCATGATCCTGGGGTCCTGGGATCAAGTCCTACGTTGGGTTCTCAGCTCCATGGGGAGCCTGCTTCTCCCTCTCCTTCTGCCACTAACTAACTAAATAGTAAATCTTTAAAAAAGAGAAAATAATAGAAGAAAATACAATAAAGTATTTGCTTAGTTGGAAACAAGGCAAAAAAGGAAAGAAAACGGAAGATAACTTATCTACAGTCAAACTTTAAGTAACACCGCCCTGCTCTACACAGAGCACTTCTGTTTCCCTGTCCTGGGATTCGAGCTGCCTTTCCATAGATTTCCCTTCTCCATCTTCCTGTAACACCTACAGGACATCGTCGTTACTCTAAGTAATCAATTATCTCGTTGAGAAACGTAACTGATAAGAAGATAATCTTTATAGCTGCCCATGGAATGAATTACATTTCCTGATGTTCCTTTTTTTTTCTTCCCCAGTGTACCAAGATTCATTGTTTACACACCACACCCAGTGCTCCATGCCATACGTGCCCACAACCAGGCTCACCCATCCCCCACTCCCCGCTCCTCCAAGACGCTCAGTCTGTTTCTCAGGGCCCGCCATCTCTCCTGGTTCGTCTCCCTCCCCCGATATTCTTCAGCCTGGGTGTAGACCCAGGTTCCCACCTGCTGTCATTTTTCTTTGCTTGAAGGACATCTTTTCAACATGTCTTGTAGTCTAAGTTTTCTGGGGATGATATCTTTCAGGTTTTTGTATTTCTGAAAATGTCTTTATTTCTCCACAATTTTGGAAATGTGTTTTCAGGGAGTAAAGAATTCTAAGTGGATGATTTCCTTTTAGTACTTTAAAGGTGCTTCTCTCCTGCTTTATAGTTTACCGTCTCTGATAGGACGTCTACTGTCTGCCTCCCCTTTGTTCCTCTGCACATAAAGTGCCTTTTCCCCTCCTGCTGCTTTTAAGATTGGCTTCTCGGATCTGGGGGTGTGTGGTTTTCACCAAATTTGGAAAACTTGTGACCATTAATCCTTTAAACAATTTCTCTGCTCCCCACCCCCACCTCCTACCTCCTTTGGAGAGACTCCCTTTAGAGGTATACTGGGCTACTGAAAGCTGCCCCACCACACATTTGTCCAAAAATTGTCTTTTCTCCCTGGGTTTCACTTGTTATTATTTTTCTATGTTTAGATTCTCTATTTCATTCTTATGCAATGTCTAATCTTTGATTAATAACACCCACTGTATTTTGTATATAATGCATAGCCTTCTCATCCCTAGAGGCTTGTTTGGGCTGTTTTCTAGAACTTCCTTGTCTCTCCTCAACAGGCTCCATCACTCCCTTAGTTCTGGACATATGGTTCACAGTCACACAGCCACTCCGACTATCTGCGGCTGCTGGCTCTATTCTCTGTGCCTGACTGCCTGACTTTTCCTCTTTGCAATTTGTAGTTTCCTACTTCTTTGCTGGTTTGGTGGTTTTTGATTGGATGCCAGATGCGTCTTTTGCCTTGGGTGCTGGATACTCTTGCGTTCTCATGAGTGCTGCTGATCTGGGTTCTTGGAGGCAGTAAAGGCAGCATGTTCTTATGGGGCTTGCTAAACTGACTTCAGCAAAACCAGTACGTTTGGTCTAGGGTTGACCCCCCTTCCCCCACACTCAGCATGGCCATTCTGCAATTGATGAGATTGTCCCTCTGGCTCAGACCTGGCCTGTGAGGGACCTGGGGGTGTTCTCTGTGGTCCTGTAGACCCTTTTCTCTTTCTTTCTGGTATTTTCCACACACACATGCTGATCACCATTTGATTATGGAGCAGACCCTCGGCACACCTCTGCACCCACTCCTCTGGTGCTCTGCCCGCAACTCCAGGGGTCCGGCTTCCTTGAGCTCACCGGCCACTTCGGTGCCATCTCTGAGCAGAAGCTGAGTGACCACAGAGCTCACCCCATTTGTTTTCTGTCTCGTAGCTATCCCTGCCCTGGTCGGCCTCAGGGCCAGTGTTTGGAAACCATTTTCAATATATTGTGACAGACTCTTCCACTGAGGCTGGGGAGTAAACCCAGTGTGTGTTACTGCACCCGGACTGGAAGCAGAAGCCTCATCATACATAAATCAGAAAAGACACAAAAAAATGTGTGTTTCACTGTGTTCAAGGAATAAGGTTCAGAGTCTTCTTATTAGAAGTGTTTTAAAGGCTCGTGAAGACATTTTTAACCACAAAAAGAGACAAAAACATAGATGAGATTGACAAATGGTCTTTTTGGAGAAGTTGAAGTCTGGATGGCTAAAGGGCAAAGAGAAAGATTCTCACCTCAGGGTGCCTGGGGGGCTCAGTCAGTTAAGCATCTGCCTTTAGCTCAGGTCATGATCCCAGGGTGCTAGGATCAAGCCCCCCACTGGGCTCCTTGGTCAGTGGAGACTCTGCTTTCCCCACTGCCTGCTGCTCCCCCTGCTTATGCTCGCTGTCCCTTTGACAAATAAATAAATAAAATATTTTTAAAAACAACTTAAAAAAGGAAAAGTTCTCACCTCAATAACTATTAAGTACATAAAGTTTTAACATGAATGAAATCCCATTTTTCTTAATCTCAGTTTGGCACTCATTGGCTATGTGACACCCATTACTGATGAACCTGTGAAAAGAGGGAATCTTGTCCAATGCTCAGGAGAGAATGACTTGATCCCGTTTATTATATGTACATTTTTATCTGTATGTTTTATTTTATTTATATATATGCTTTATTATATGTATGTATGTTTTAAGTCTTAAAATGTGATTTCGCATTGTCTAATTATTCTCATTAAAATTGAATGAAATTAGGGGCACCTGGGTGGCTCAATGGGTTAAACCTCTGCCTTCGGCTCAGGTCATGATCTCAGGGTCCTGGGATCGAGTCCTGCATCGGGCTCTCTGCTCAGCAGGGAGCCTGCTTCCCTTCCTCTCTCTCTGCCTGCTTCTCTGCCTACTTGTGATCTCTGTCTGTCAAATAAATAAATTAATTAATTTAAAAAATATTGAAAGAATTTAGTAAATGAAAAGAATGAAAAGAAAACCTTGTTCACATTACAAGGATGCACATTAAAACTTTGTTTATGGGGTACCTGGGTGGCTCATTGAGTTAAAGCCTCTGCCTTTGGCTCAGGTCATGATCCCAGGGTCCTGGGGTCGAGCCCCACATCAGGCTCTCTGCTAGGCAGGGAGCCTGCTTCCCTTCTTCTCTCTCTGCCTCTCTCTCTGCCTGCTTGTGATCTCTCTCTCTCTCTCTGTCAAATAAATAAAATCTTTAATAAAAAAAACACACTTTGTTTATAAACATCAATATTAAATAAAAACCTCTTGTTGAAAAGTGGAACATTCAACAAATCGGCTGTGGTATATCCATAAAACAAGATAACATTTAAAAAATATAATATATTATTTATATTTATATAATTAAATATATAATAAATATATAAATAATATATAATATATAATAATTATATATATAAATATATAAGTATATATATATAGTAAAGATATATATACATTTCTGATATGGATATATTTTGTTATTTTGTTATGTAAAAATGAGCTAAAGACTGACATCCAAACGAGATTATGGCATGGTCCCATTTGTACCTATGCCTGAGAGTGTGTGTGTGTGTGTGTGTTTGTCTGTGTCACCACGTATGAGTATGTATGTGAGTGTGGTAGTGTACATGTGTGGTCTAAGTGGTATGAGTGTATGCGTGTATGGGAGTGTGGTTATCATGTATGTGTATGCAAATCTGAGAGCATACATGATAGTGTGTGTGAATTTTATTTTCTTTATATTTTGTGTACATTTTCCAAAATGTTTTTACAATGAGCATGTTTCTTTCTAATTAGAGTTAACTGTGCAGTTCTTCTCAAGGAAATATTAATATTAATACACACAGAACACCACATTCATAATGAGACCTAACTCAGTGATTTAGTGGAAATATAACCTTGGAGAGTGTTGGGGAGTCTTGAGACCTAATTAGAAGAGGAAGGGGAGATTCAAGTCAGACTGGTGAGGTGCAAAGAAAGTCAAGGAAGAAACTTGGACAGAGAACAAAAGCTAACAGAGGAGGAAGGTTGCAGTTCCTGATCTCGGAGGAAGCCAACTGAGCCTTTCTTCCCATCCGTCTAGGGCAATCTGGAAAAGTTCATTTGGTTTTTAGAATCACAGGGTCTAATTTAAACCCTGCATTATGGCCCCTGTGAGCCCTGTGTCTTCAGGTCCTGGTCTCCATTAGGTGTGCATGAGACAGCGTGCCTTTGGTACTCAGCTTGGCACCTGAGCTCCAGAAAATCCTCTGTTATCAGACATCATCACCACTAGATCGAGCGCGAAGCCACGGGGGGATCACTGCAGACTCACGCTGCCCGGGCGCATCTATGGTCTGAGTCAGCAGGACCTGCTGACTTGTCAGTAGAGTGTCTGTGGGTAGAGGTTGAGCGGGAGTTCCAGCTGGGAAACTTGCAGTTCATATGCCCGTTCCGAGAGTTCCCGATTCTCTTTCCCCCAACGTGTGAGAGCTCACGGCATGGGGGGCGCAGAGAACAGAGAGTTGCACGGCAGGTGGCCCCACACACCACGCATGCGGCGAGAGCTGGCTTGCTTCTGGACCCTGCTATGCAATGAGGACCGCTGGACCCCTCTGTGCCCCCATGCTGCTGGTCTACTCACCGCCTTTCCTTTCCTACTGACAGGGCTTCGTGGTAATGTCATCAGGCATTTATTTTTCTCCCTGCCCCCAAACATCTGGATAACCTAATATTTAATAAATCAATAAACCAAAAGTCAATAATCTTTCCCACTGGCGGCTCCCTATTTTCTAAAAAATAGAGGCTTGTCCTGGTGGAAGGGTAGGAGAGGGGATAGGAGACAGGAGACTCCTTTTTTTTTTTTTTTTTTAAAGATTTTCAATTAGCAATAATTGCGCCTTGCATAAACCTCATTGGCTACGATACTGCCACTGCGCAAAGCTTTTTTTTTTTTTTTTAAAGATTTTATTATTTATTTGACAGACAGAGATCACAAGTAGGCAGAAAGGCAGGCAGAGAGAGAGGAGGAACAGGCTCCCTGCCGAGCAGAGAGCCCGATGCAGGACTCCATCCCCGGATCCTGGGATCATGACCTGAGCCGAAGGCAGTGAGCCTGCGAGCCTGTGAGCCACCCAGGTGCCCCCTTAAAAAAAAAAAAAAAAAAAAAAAAGATTTATTTATTTTAGAGAAGGAGAGAGAGAGAGAGAGAGAGAATGAATGAGAACTAGCAGGAGAGGCCGGTGAAGAGGAAGAGAACATCTGAAGCAGAGCCTGATGTGGAGTTTGCGCTCATGATCCCGAGATCACAACCCGAGACAAAGCCAAGGGTGGACGGCTCACCCCACTGCACCACTCATCCCACTCACCCCACTCACCCCACTGCACCCCCAGGCACCCCTGGGAATAGGAACTCTTTTTAAAGTTGAGTATGTTGTTTTTCCCTAGACTCTGTGTTTGTCCTGATTGTCTGTCTGCACTGACCAGACTGAATGAGGAAATGCCCTCTGTCTTTGTCTAGTGCCCCTCGCTTGGACGCATAGTAGGGGACAAGCACAGCACAGGGGAGGCTGAAGCAGACCAGCGCTTCTCAGAACACAAACTCAGGCTGTTGAAAGAAGCTTCTTCGGCTTCTATTGGTACTGATTCTGTCCAGCAGAACTCACTGATCTTGTGCAAATGAGTTCTCCCTTACGTTCCCAGAAATTAGCACAATGTGCACCCTATGGGGTCCCAACAGCAGAGCGAGCGCAGCATGAAGGGGGCCCAGGGACTATCTGGCAGCAGCGTCCTGCTCTGCTGTTTTACGTAGCATAGCCCTGAGCCAAGAAGAGCTGTTATGTAAACACCGTCGTGTTATTTCCTCCGTATCCCGTGAGGAGGACAGGTGGCAAATACTGATTCCGGATGGGAGCTATAATGTCACTCATGTGATATCTTTCATATCTCAGGTCGTGACGCTCTCCAGGGGGACAGCTGGGGAGAGAATCTGGACCTTGGCCTCATCTGCGCAAGGACATCCCCGGGATTCTGCCGCGGCTCATAGCACTGTCTCCCACTCCCTACCACCTGTCCCTTTGGATGAGAAGTTCCCAGCCTTACCCTTTTAAAATCAGGTACAAAGTGAGAGGCCGCTCCACAGGGCAACCCAAACAGTGTTCTCAGACCCTCGGTAGTTGATTTTCCGAAGACACGGTGGAGGTAATTATGGAGAGGGAGAGACTGCGGGAAAAGAGGGTCGAGAAAAGGCCCCCACAAGCTCACCCAATATTTGACTCTGGGGAGAGCAGCCCCTCAGAGATACACCTGCCCCTAAATAGTGATGAAGACATTCATGTTTGTTCTCCTGCTGACAACTCCGATTGGGCATCTGCTAGACAGGTTTTCTTCCCTGTGAGTTTATCCCTGCGAGCAATGAACGTAAGGCGAATACGTTAATGCCTTTATTGGATGGCAGAGCCTTTCTTAGAAGGATCCATAAAAGGCATTTTCTATGCATTCTTCATGTTATAATTTATTTCTCCTATTTTACAAATAGATTAAGGTAGATTATGATTGCTATAAAATCATTCCAGGCAAAAAGTAAAACAAGGTGCAGAGGTGATGGAATTGGAATGCCTTGACTTCGCAAGGTCAGGGGATCATGGTGAAATTCTTACCCACAAGGGTTTCCCGTGCACAAGTCCTCTCTCTCGGCAGAGCAAGGCGGCCAAGCAACGTTAGTTCTCACCTGCCAGCCCCAGTAAGGGGTTCCTACAGACAGGAGGACAAGGGGACAAAAGCAAGAGCAGCTTTTCTCTCTCGAGCACAGCTATGAGAGAAGGGGGCAGCAGCCCCACGCGGCCCCCCGCCCTGCCCAGGAACAGCCATTGTAAGTCCCACCTGAAAGTGCAGCCATCACGAGGGACAGCCCAGATGGCCTCACTGTGGGCTTTGGGACATGCTCTTGGAAAAGGAGCACCCTCACTGAAAATCCGGCCAAACTTACACCTGACTCAGGGTATGGACGGGGACAGAGGGGCCCATCAGCGGAGGCAGAGGCCACTCTTTCCAGGTCCCACTAGGGCTGCAGAGAGTGCTGCTGATGGCTGGGGACAAGAGAGCACGGGACATCCTCCCGGATGGGCACGCCCTCTGTCCTGCCCGGCCGTGGGCTGTGTGACGTGGTTGTGGACAGGGCAGTGCCAAGAAAGGGAAAGGGAAGATTTGCAGGTGTTCTCTTTGTGTTGAGGACTCCTCGTGCCAAGGGGGTGGTGAGCCCCAAGGTCGCTGTACCTTGAAGGATCAGGTAAGGCCGTGGCAGGGTGATCCACGGTAGAGAACTGGAGACCTTCCTGGGCAGACCCTGACGACAGAAGTACCTCCCTTTACCTTCCCTGCTGGGCTGGGGCCTGAGTCCTCTAGTGTCAGAGCTCTTCGCTGCGGAGCCGTGTGCCCCTGGGTGGGTGATTTTCTTCCTGTGTGGGTCCATCCTACATCAGTAAAATGTCTGGGACTGCTGGAGGGACACTCCCCTCGGCAGCTTGCCGGGAGAGACACAGTGACACGCGTGTGGGCTGGGAGCAAGTCCTGCATATCGTACTCACTCTGGAGATCCTCGCTGTCATTGTCATTGTGCAGAGCAGCATCCCACCGTCCCCCAGCTCTGCTCTCTTCTTCTTGGGTGGCCGTGACTCTTGGGGCCTTCTGTTCTGTAAAATGGCAGCTTGATACCTTCCTTCGTGGTCATGTGGTTGTAGCGACCCGTTCCTCCACCTGCCTCGGGAGCTGGATGGCAGAGACCGAGCAGGATCACCAGGTGGCCTCTCTCTTGGGCTTTCATTCCACATGAGCCCCCGGAGTGTGGGCAGGCACGCCTTCATGTCTGGCCACTGGCCATGGGATGAACGTGGACAAGGAGTGGAGGCAGAGTGGGGCTCTGGGCATCACCAGGAGGGGAGCCCGGCCAGCAAGCCCAGTGCTCTCTCCAACACAAACCTCAGATCTTCTCTGGATGATGTCACTCATCGTCCGGGCACAGAGCTCCCCACGTCTGCTGACTTCATCTTGGCCTAGCCAAGGAGACCATGAGTAACCCAGCCTGGGATCATGGCTGCCTTCAGGCCCAGGCGTGGGGTCTCAGGGGAGAGTCCACTGGGCTCTGCCCCCAATCTTCACGTCCACTTAGCCACACCCCATCCCCTGGCTGTCCTCAATCTTGTGCTTACGCGGGTGTCCCCCACACTACCTTCTCTTTCTCTTCTCAAGATCTGGCTGTCGTGGGCAGGGGCCCAGAGTGGATTAGCTTCTTTCACTTCTGCTCACCAACCGTGACAACACTTTCCCTTTTGGTCCATACATTACCCCCTCATCAATGCTTCCTACCTCATGGTAGGTCCCCCACATAGGGAGGGATCGACAAGCAGCAATTTGTTATAATTTAAGCAGAAAGTAATTACAGCAGACCAGAAATTTAGAAAGAGCCGGAAGTTGCGTTTTGCTGTGAACACAACAGCTTGGCTCTGCAGTGACAGGAGATACACATTTCTAATTCTCAGAGGTTTATGGGTATCCTGGTCATTTGCTTACCAAACCAAGGGTAAAATGCATCTTTTGAACAACATGGGATGTTAACTCAAGACTCCCCTGATTTTGAATCCAAGAGCCTCTCCTGCAGAAATGACCAAGTTTTACTGTGAAGTCGTGAGGGTCTGAGTTTTGCTTGAGATGACAGCTGTGGATCCTAAAATAGTATTTGCAATGTTCAAATGTATTCAGTTTGGTAGAAATTTAGAAATTGCTAGAAGGTATATTTAAAGCGTTACCCAGGAGCGCCACACTTGGCAAACCCTAATAGATACGTTGACTTCTTAAAAATGTGATTCACTCATTCCCATATTTAGTAATTCATTCCAAGTGGACTCTTCAGCCTGGGACAAGCTAATCCTCAAAGGACACGTTTTTAAGGAATGGATACTGTGGTCAAGTACCCGCGTCCAGACCAAGAGTGAGATGGTCCCAGACACTTGTTCCCAGAACACGGGAGAAGTCTGGAGGAGGAACCATCTTCAATACAGGCTCTATATTTGCTATGGAGAGTCCAAGGGTGGGGGCAAAAGAATTAGACTTAGCATGATAGGTAGCATTTACATAAAAATCTATTGATGTCACATACACAACATGTTGGGTATGTTTGACTTCTCATGTGATGTTCAGATCTTGGACTTAGACTTTTTATTTTTTTTAAACGATTTTATGTGTTTATTTATTTGAGAGATAGAACGTGAGAGAGACAGCGAGTGAGAGCACATGCATGAGGAAGGAGCAGAGGGAGAGGGAGAAGCAGCTCCCTGCTGAGGAGGGAGGCCCATGCACGGCTCGATCCCAGGACCCTGAGCTCATGACCTCAGCTGAAGGCAGATGCTTAACCCATTGAGCTACCCAGGCATCCTTGACTTTTTAATTTTTAAAATTAGATTAAAAACTAAATGAACTGTGGTGTAAAAACATTACAGGGGCACCAGGGTGGCTCAGTCATTTGAACACCTGACTCCTGATTTCTGCTCAGGTCATGAGCTCAGAGCCATGAGATAGCCCTGAGTCAGGTCCCTCGATCAGCAGGGAGTCTGCATGGGATTGTCTCCCTCTGCCCCTCTCCCTGCTCCAGCCCTCACTCTCTCTAAGGAAAAACACAGCACTACAGATATCAACAGAGTGGAATGGACAAGTTTCCCTTTTCATTTCCCCTGAGGATACCAACTGCCGTTTCCAGAGGTGACCAGTTTGTGCAAGAAGGTTTGCGTGCAAGTAAACATGTGTAAGGGGGCATGTGTCTGTTCATACGTCCACATGCAGGCTGCTCAGGGTTTTCATCAACGGGATCGCACATCCGGTCGGCTCAGTCTTGCTCTTAAACACAGCATGTGCATTTCTACATATTGGTCCATTGGGTACCCTCCGATTCTTTTAGTCTTTTCTCAAATGACCAGTCTTTTATGAAATCAGGAGCCCGTCATGAGAAGCATGTGGGTGTGGGCTTAGGGGACAGTCACATAACGTAAAATGAGCCATTTTAAAGTGAATGATTCAGTGGCATTTAGCACATTCACTCATTGTACAACCCCCGACTCTATCTAGTTCTGAGGCATTTTCATCATCCTAACAGGAACCCTCAAACCCATGAAGTAGTTACCCTCCGTTCTGTCCTCCCTGGAGCCCGAGGTTGGCAGCCTCAGGTTTTTCACTCTATGGATTTACCGGTTCTTTGCGTCCATACGAACAGAGCCAGGCCATGCGTGAGCTTCCGTGTCTGGTTCTTTCCCAGCCGATGTCGTTGAGGCTTATCCACCCTGGAGCCGGAAGGAGTCCTTCATCCCTCTTTAGGGCTGAATAATATTCTATTGTGTATGGACCAGTTTCCCAGAGCCACCGTAAAGATCTGCTGCAAACTGGTGGCTTAAACAGGAGTGCATTGTCTCATCGTTCTGGAGGCCAGAAGTCCAAGCTCAGGGTGTCTGGAGGGTTGGCCCCTCTGACACTCCTCCATGCCCCTCTCTTGGTGGCTGGTGGCTCTCCAGAAATCTCTGGTATTCCTCATCTGGCAGTAGGGGTCTTCCTGTGTGTGTTTCAGTCTCCAAATATCCCTTTTTTATAAGGACACCAGTCCTATTGGTTAAGGGGCACACCCTACTCTACTATGGCCTCATCTTAACTAATTACATCTGCATTGGGCCTATTTTCACATAAGGTCACCTTCTAAGGTCCCGGGGTTAGGACTTCAACCCATGAACTGGTTGGGGTGTGGCCACAGTCCAACCTCGGACAGTGTGGATTAACCACTTGGTGTCTGTCTCTTCTTATCTTGAGGCACGTTTGAGTTATTTCCACCTTTTGGCTGTGGTGAATAGTGCTGTTGTGACCGTGCCTATACAAGTATTTTTTTGAACACCTGTTTTCAGTTCTTCTAGGTCTGTACCTCAGGGGGAATGGTGGGTCATATGCTGATTTTGTCTGACCATCTGAGGGATGGTCCAGCTGTGTTTGCACAGTGGCTGTACCATTCTACTTTGCCAACAGTACTGTATGAGGGTTCTGTGTTTGCCATATCCTTGCCAACACTTATTATTTTTCATTTCTTTTTTAAAGTTATAGCCATCCACAGAGCACCTGGGTGGCTCAGATGGTTAAGTGTCTGCTTTCGGCTTGGGTCATGATCCTGGAGTCCTGGGATCAGCCCCATGTTGGGCTCCCTAGTCATCAGGAAGTCTGCTTCTCCCTCTCCCTCTGTCCTCTCTCTCAGATAAATAAATAGTATCTTTTAAAAAATAAATAAAATACAATTATAGCCATCCTGGTGGGTATGAAGTGGTATCTTTCTATAATTCTGATACACTGGATTATTTTAATAGCCAATTACTAGTGAACATGCAGGTTATTTCCAGTCTCTTGTTTAGCACATTGGTGTGATGAAATCTTTGCGCATTCACATTTGGAAAAATACGGGAACATTGTTTTAAGATACAACCCTTGAAGTGCAACCGTGGAAAGTCTATCTGTATTAAAATATTTGTTTTGTCTGTGAAAGTTTGTTTTTATTGTTTTCAATATATATGTATTTTTGGTAATCTGTATCAGCAAATAATGCATTCTCATGGTTCCCAAATCCCCAAACTTAAAAATATTGAAAAATATCTCAAATTAACCACACACACACAAAAAATCTTATAATGTGTATTTCATAGAAGTATTTGAAAGTAAATTTTTCAGCCTTTTGACAGTCTGGCTTTCAATCTGTTAAAACTATCACCAATAATAATATAATATTTATCAATTTCTTCTCTCCTTCCTCATTTCCTCCCCCACCACCCATCTCTTCTTCTGTCTCTCTGTCTTTCTATTTCTCTGTAAATATAGCACAATCTAGATAAAGCTATTAAGAAGTTCACCAAAACATTTTAAAAAACTTTGTGAACTAAAAATAAGTAATTAAAATATAACCAAATTTGCTAATGTTGTGGTTAAAAGAAAACTCTAATTATCATTTGATTATCTCTAATAATTCATTTGAATGAATACCTTTTTATGTTTTATCTTCCCATTGTGTCTTCTCCTCTGTAGCGCTTCTTATTTCGATCCACATTTTCTTTGAGATCATTTCTATATACTTGGATGAAACTTTATATTAAAGATATTAATACTTCTTTTTTCCATCAGCTATGAACATTGCCCCTGTGTTTTTCTCAAACATGCCAAACTCATTCTATTCTTGGGGTTTTGTGCTGCTCTTCCCTCTACCTAGAAGGTTTGGGACGATGGATTCCTATTTTACTCAATGGGCTTCAGTCTTCATTCAGATGAATCATCCCAGACTGGCCAGCTCGACCCCCCTTTAGCTGGAGCATTTCCATTGTTCTGGGAGAACCAATAGTTCAACAGTAGATATACCGGTTGAAATGCCCATGATGACATAGAGTATATCTCTCCCGTCGCCCCTGTCTGAGCGCTTAGCACAGCACCTGGCTCATGGTAGCCTCTTAATGAGTGCTTTCGAGTGGACAATGAGTGAGTGAGTGCCCCTGTTAATCCCCAGCCTAAATGGTGTCTTCTTCTTTACCCATCAGCTCATCCTTCTGGAGAGAGCTGCTGGTCTAAGAAGACCAGACTTACCCCTCTGGGCCCCATTGTTTTTGAGTATTCTTCTCTTGTAGTACAGTATTGCAGTCTGGACAATGTGTGTGTGCTTTCTCACATGTTCTGAGCATGAGGCCATGGCTGTCTTCTTCATGTCTGCATCACCAGCAAATGTTATGTTATCTGGCATTTCTACCTCTGACACAATCCATTTTAATTAGAAGACTCAAGTATCAGCAGGAATATAACAAAAACAGGTCATGTCTTCCTCCATGCAGGAGCTCCGTGACCTAGATTGTGGTGCAGACGGCCAGCCTACGCAGATTTACGATGGCCCAGACTTGGAAAAGGGGTGGCAAGGTCAGGATACCTTGCCCACTACTGAAAAGCTTGAGCGAGGCCCTTGGCAGGAAGAATTGAGGAGCCTCCTGAGGGCAAGCCCCAGCCAGGAGAAGGAAGAGGTCCCCCAAGGCAGCAGGGTCTGTCCTGAAACTCCATGCTGGTCACCACTTGGTGCATCCTCAACCAAGGCACCCGGTCTGCATCTGTGAAGACATGGCCAAGGGGAAAGTAGAAATGCAAAGGTCTGGTTGCCTCATCAGGCATTTGACTTTGAGTCCGAAAATCTCCTAGTTTGGATTTTTGCCTAGTAAACCAAAACTGAAGGAAAAAAATCCCAGACAGAGATATGCTCCTTCTAACCATGGCTTGCTTCCTGTTTCATTATCATCCCTGATAAATGTAACCAGCAGCAATTTGGAACACTTTAGCTTTAAAATAAACTTATTTATTTATTTATTTATGTATTCATTTAATCTCTACACCCAGTGCGGGGCTTGAATTCATGACCCTAAGTTCTAGAGTCACATGTTCTTCCAAATATCCCAGGGCACCCCTGGAATACTTCAGCTTTTAACTTCTCCCTCTGCTAATGATCTCAAAATATTTGAGAAGGAAATACCCACAGGAGCCCAAGTCTTCTCCTGTAAGGTGATGACTGCTTTATTATCAAGGGCAAATCCACCCCTAAGTCCTGTTTTGGAAAGTCAAGTATTAATACTGTGAAATCTGAAGTGTAAATGCTCATCTGTCCCAGCGGGGAGAAGAGTGACTCTACACAGAGATCCTCTCCCTCTGATGCCTGCTCGGACGTTCTCGCCAGCCAGCTGAGGGTAACCGACAGAGGAGACACTCTCCCTCCCTGCCCCCTTGAAGAACACCCTGCAGCTTCAGCTTTAGAAGCTTCCAGAACATCAGAGAAGGTGCCGGAAAAACCCTATGGAAGCGTCCAGCAGTAAAAACACAAACTGAGAGCTGCTGGAGGTGTGGTGGTGGGGGATGGGTGACTGGGGGATGGGCACTATGGAGGGCACATGATGTGATGAGCACTGGGTGTTCTGTGCAGCTGATGAACTATTGAACGCCACCTCTGAAACTAATGATGTACTACTATACGTTGGCTCATGGAATTTAAATAAATAAAAAAAGGATTGAAGTTCTCGAGAGCATAAGAGACAATCCACTGAGGGGGCATTGGAGGTTTGCCTTACTGACCAGTCTTGGTTCTGAATAGAGGTGGAACCTCGACCCAGAGACCCTGGACATACCTGAAGGGTCTGAGATTCCACAAGCATCTCTGAACCCCAGTGACTGCTGGGATGGTGACCCCTCAGAGCCACAGCACGTCTGGCACACTTATTTCCTAGAGCCCCACTGTGAGTGCAATTTGTCTTTGTATTTCATTTTGTAGCTGGTCATTATGGGTAAAAACAGGACACCGGTGTTTGCATGGTTACATTTGTACCGCAATTTTGCTGAACTACCTGCTCCTTTCCAGGCAAAGAAAAATGTTGTGTTCATGAATAAAGATTTCGGTTCTCCTAATATGGTGGTTATACCTTCCTATTCTTTTTCTTGCTATGTTTGATGTGTACACAATACACACACATATTGGTTGAAGGAATATAAGGCTTTTAGATAATGCTCCTTCCTTTATATGCATTTAAATTTAAAATGCTTTAATTGGGGGTTTACCCTTTTCTAAGGTAGAAGAATACGGCAACTTCGGTTTGTTATTATATAAAATCAGCGTCCTATGTTTGGTGTCCATGAAAATGTGAAACTTTCAGGCCCTCAGAAAAAAGACAGGTGTGTGGTGAGGCTTGGACCTGCAGGACGGGGGGGGGGCAGGGAAGCTGGGGAGCAGCTCCCCAAAGCCTGCCAGCCCTCTCAGCGAAATCTTGCAAACACTTGGAGAGTTTTCTTTCTTTTCTCTTAAACACTCTTTTCCCAACATCCACAGCTTGTCCTTCCACTGAAGTCAAGTCGGTCCAAGTCAGGCTTCCTCATCCCTCACCTCGTCTAACACTGCCCCCCCCCCCAAAGGAGCTGATACCCTGTTTCCCTGGCGGCTTTCCCCTACCCAGTTTGGAGCAGGATGTGGAGAAAGAGCACCCTCTGTCCATGGTCCCTGCCGAGAGCCCTCCTGCACTTGGACAGAAGGTACCAGCCGAGCCACCACTGCGGGCAGTGACTGCGCAGGGAGGTGCTGCACTGGGGCTCTGGGAAGCCCCTGCTTGATCCCCAAAGTTTCGGGTCAAGGCTCTGCCTCCTCTGCTCGCATCCTCCACCTGGAAAGCAGCTTCTGTGCTTCTCTTGGGGCCTGGCGTTCCTGGGGGGAGGGCCCACTGCCATCCTGACTTGGGGGGTTGTCGTCGCTCATAACCTACACAGCTGGATGTTGCCAGTAACATTCCTCGGTTGTGAAAACAGTTCCCGTGATTCGGGAAAGGAGAGCCCGGAGTAGGGAGGTCACGCATCTCCCCTGTGTCTTGGACAGGGGGGCAGAGCTAGAGCCTTTGTTGCATACTGACTGTCCTCATCACAGGGGTGGCTGAGGCAGAAGTAACCTTGCAGGGAGTCCTGATTCCACACACTCCAGCGGCTGGCGGGAGCTGAGGGAGCACACCGGCTGAGGTAGGCAGGGCACAAGGGTGCGGGTCCAGGGTGGGCCACAGACTTCAGAGATTGGGTAGGTCCCAGGATGCAGAATGGCATGGCCCCTCCAACGTTGGTCCTGGGCTCCTCGGCACCCATCCGCGGAGCTCCTGTGTCTCAAAGGCAGAGAATCGATTAGATGTAATTATCTGCTTTACCCTGGATATCGCTTTAATTAAAGTATTCTAAATCAATACCACATAAACACAAAAAGAATTTTAATAATCCTTATTCCAACTCCCACAATACTTGTTTGTGTATTAAATTGAACAGAACCTCAAAAACACTTGGAGAAAAAGGTGAATCACTGTGTATTGTTAGAAAATGGACGATTTTCCCAATTTATGGAGAAAATCACTCAGTTCTGTCCTCTAATCCATTAACATTGTCAGTCGTATTTACAGACTTTCTCATCGCAAACCCTGCTTCAATTCCTGCAGTAAGTGCCCTGTGTACATGTGGGCTCTCATTTTTTACATGTTGTCAGGTTCAGTTTGCTAATATTTTATTTAAAGGATATTGAAACGGACTTGGAAGTGAGTTTGGCCTGTAATTTTTTTGAGTGTTTGCTTTTTTAAAATGCAGTGTTCCAGTTTTAAATTCAGCATTGAGTCTCGTAATATACTTGGGGAATTTTTTTTTTTCCCCTAAGCTGTGGAAGAATTTGCATACGATTAAAAGCTTGGTGGCACTGGTAGCACTTTTCTGTAACACCGTGTGAACCTGGTATTTCTTTGTAGGAACATTTTTCACTGCGACTCCAGTTTACTTGGTAGTCCTGATGATTTCAGACTTTCCTCTAGATTCGGTTTTGCCAAATTATACTTTTCCAGAATTTCTCCATTTTAAGTTACCAAATTTGTTGGCATAAAATTGCGTATGTTTTATTTCCGTCTGTGCTGGAGGGGGGTCACCTTTACCTTCATTCCTAATAGGGCTAATTTGTCTTTTATCTTCTTAATCAGCTTTCCTGATGTTTATCTATTTTATTAACCTTCTCCAAAACCAACATTTAGCGCTCTCCTCTATTCACTATTTATTTAATTGATTTCTGTTTCCACTTTATTTTCTCTTCACATTTGCTTTATCTGGGTCTGTTCAATGATTCACTTTCCAGCTTTTAAAGTTGGATGTTTAACTCATTAATACCCGGAGTCCCTTCTTTCTAGTAAAAGAGCATAGGATAAAATCTTATCTCCAAGTGTCACTTTGCATCTCACTGGTTCTAATGTAGTATTTTCTTTGTCATTCATTCTCCGTATTCCTAAATTCAATTTCTTCTTTGACCCACAAGGCATTTAAAACTGGGTCTTTTGTTTTTTGTGTACTTAGAGGACTTCTCTCTCTCTCTCTCTCTCTCTTTTTTTTTTTTTTTTTTTTGAGGTCTTTCTCTTGATGCTGTTGACTTCTAGCCCAGTTGCTTCATGGCAAGGCAGCATGATCTGCCCAACACAAATGATCTGAGCTCTGTGGAGACTTGTTTTATGTTTCTGTTCATGGCCAATTTTTGCAAATGTCTCGTGTGCATTTGAGATCAATGTGATACTTTAATGGTAGGGTGCAGAACTCTTTAAAGTCCATTAAAACATGCTGGTTAATTGTTGTGTTAGTCAGGGTTTTTCAGAGAAACAGAACCACCAGGGGATATATTGATTTCTACGAGGGAGGTTTATATAGGAATTGGTCTTGAGGTTACAGAGATAGAAATCCCTTGTCGGCTGTTTGCAAGCAGAGGATGCAGGAAGGCTGGTGAAGCTCAGACTAAGTCCTGAAGACCCGAGAACCCGCAAGCTGATGGTGTGGGTCCCTGAGTCTGAAAGCCCTAGAGCCAAAATGTCCAGTGTTCAAGGGCAGGAGAAGACAGATGTGCCAGCTGCAGGGGGAAGAGAATCTACCCTTCCTGTTCTTGCTGTTCTGGCTTGGCCTTCTCTGCAGTGGATGCTGTGCGGCCCACACTGCTGAGGCTAGGTGTTGGCTCAGTCTGCTGCCTCAGGGTAATCTCCTCCAGAAGCAGCTTCACAGTTGTCCCAGCTCTCCGGGCATCCCTTTGTCCCGGTAACCTGACATAAAATTCCCCATCACAGGGTGTTGTTCAGCCCTTCCGTACTCTGGTGGTTTTTCCCCGTTCGACCCAACAACAACTGAGAACAGTGTGGAAAGACTACACTGCGCATGCAGACTTTCATTTCCTCCCCTGGATCTGCGAATACTTTTTAAGTAAAATTTTTAGGAGCATTTTTACAAGCTTTACAGATGTTGAAATTGTTAAATGCTTTTACTGTACAGATTTTTAAAAAGTATTTAGTAGTGAACGTCTCTGGGCCCCAAATGCTTTTTGCCTTAAAGCTGTGACTGCTGCGGATGCAGTGAGCGCGCCCTTCTCATGATTTGCCTTTGTCTATTTACATTTTCCTCTCACATTTCCCTGTACCCCTCCTGCGTCTCAGTTCAGACGTGCCCCGAGGTGCAGCATGTGACTGGATTTAAAAGCCCAGCGTGGCGATCTCCAGGTGCGTCTCACCCATTGGCTTTTACTCTATTTATGTATCTGCTTGGACATGTCTCTGCGCTGTCTTGAAATCCTCAACGATTTCGAATAAGAGGTCTTGCATCGTCGTTTTGCTCTGAGCGCCATTAATTCTGGGTCCGATCCTGCGACCAAGCAAGAGTCTGGGTGCACAGGAAGGCCAGCGCCAACCCTGGGAGTGAATGTGAGTCGCCTCAGTTGGTCTTGCTTATCTGGACTCACTGAACGTTCTCCTTCTTGCTCATGATCTGATTCTCTTTCTATGCAATGTTTTCATTGACAGCCGAATTCACGAGCCGTTATTATGGGCTGGGCATGGTGCAAGCAAAAAGCACTTAATCCTCACAATAACATTACAAACAGGGTTATTATGTTCCCCGACAATGGAAGCTCAGTAGCTACATAACTTGTAGAACATTAACGCCTGTAAATGGCAGGACTCAGATCCAATCTCGAGCCTGTGATACTACCTGTCTCTTCCAGCCAACCTGGGTTTAGCAAAAGCTTATTCCAGGATGACTTTTCTGATGATCCCATTCTCCCCACAGCTGCTCGTTGCTCGGAATGCTTCTCCAGAAGTCCCTCCCTCTGTTTTTGGCTTCAGGTTTGCCAACATCCAAAGCCGATGGCTCCAGCTGCTTTGTCCAGCTGGCCAGACTCGACCCCTTCTCCATAAGGATTTCTGCAGCTGCATTTGCCTGGGTACACCAATCTGCATTGTCACAGGCTGGCACTTCTGTTTACTAAACCCCTACCGTCTCTCCAAAGCGCTCTTGCTCCTCTCCAGGAGGACCTTGTTTCTGGCTCCACCCCACCTTCCCTGTTCTATTCAAGAATGTTTAACTGGACTGACACGTAGACCAAGCCTAGAGTACTTTGGTTTTGATCCCCAAATTCTCGCCTGGATGGAATGACCTGCTGCTCATTAGTTTGTTTTCCAGATTACTCTTCCTGTTGGTTCCCTCCATCTGGTTCATGGTTTTACCATGAGATTCCTTCCTCCAGTCTTGCTTGGCTACATACACTATCCCTCACTTTGACGTATATCAAAGAGCGCATCCCCATGAGTGTTTTTTGAAATTTCAGTGGACAATTCCTTCTTTTCTCATGCTACTGTCTTCTTTGGGTCTGGAATCAGCTCACGTCTTTCATGGCACCCTTGCCCAGTAACACAACCCCCAAGGAGACTGTGCGCATACACACACACACTGCACATGAGCTCTTCCCTCCATCCACGGAAACCTGGCACCACCGTTCAAGGATTTCCCATTGCACCCCCAGAGGTTCTGGTGACTATCAGGCAGAGGAACCCCCTTTCCATCAGTGTGAGCAAATCATTACATCTCACTCCCATGTGGGCTTCTGTAAACTACGCGGTCTTCTCACCTCTGGCGTCTTTCTGTGTTAGCAACTGTCAGGTGGATGATGAAATCTGGAAACTTCCACCTCCTTTGGAATCTCTGTAGAACCTGGCATTGTACTGGCCGTGAATGCTTACAGGAGGTGAATCTTAGCCACTCAGAGCCTATCACTAGAAAATCTTAAGAAGGCTGGTGCCATTAAAAAAAAAAAAAAAAAAAAAAAAAAAAAACAGAAGAAGATGAGTAAATAAATATATAAAGGCTGGTGCTGTCTCAGCAACATAGAGAAGCAGGGATTCTGCATAATTATAAGCTAAGCATCGGAGCTGCTCGGCAATGTTGACGTGTAGACAGCGTCGTTATAGTCTGCGTATTACATATGGTTTCAATAAGTCTGTGGTCTCCGGGTGGGCATTTCATACATCATTGTTCTCAGTCTCTGTGCTCAACCATTTGTTAATATTTTATTCAGTGTGTGTGACGTGCCGCTGATGGGCGATGCCATCCGTGCTAGGGTGCACTTTCTCAGGAACGAGTGCTTTGAATAGGGCTCAGAACAGTCTTCATGGAGATATGTTAATGCCCTTCTTGATATGCATTTAGCAACTCGATGTTTGAAAGCTCTTGATTTTTCTCTTTGAAATGAAATTCTCCTGGTAATACATGAAGATCTGGAGTTTTCTTATTTTTATCTTTTATTTCCCCTTCTCCTTGTGCTATGTCTGAATTCCTTAGTTCTTTTCCCTGTTTCCATCTCTGCCTGTAATAGAGCATGCTACTTATTCCTAATGATAGGTACCACCCTGAAAATGGGAATATTCATGAGATGGGCAGTGTTTTGTCTCCTTTTCTCATTTACACCTTTTAAATATTTTTTGATGGTTGTCTACACTCCATCGACATCCTGATTCTGAAGTGAGATAGGGTTTGCTGTCATGTTTGCTGAAGGGGACACATTTGTTCTCACCATGAAAATGCGCTGTTTTCCAAGTTCGGATTACAGATACCTTTACAAGAGAACACCGTTTTTCAATGCGGTGGCGGGCTCATCCTGAATGCTTGTAAGGGTTGCGTTCAGGTTACTTTCTTTGTGTTGCTTTATGACCCAACTTCGTGGGGATCTGTCCTTGCCTCCCTGCTTCTTTAAAGCAGGTTTCACACTCAACACAGAGCCTAATGTGGGACTTGAACTTATGACCCCGAGATTAAGACCTGAGCGGCGATCAACAGTCGGACGCTGAACCAACAGAGCCACTCAGGCTCCTCTTTGTCTTTGCTTGTTTAAAGGTAGCAACATTGATCCACATTTTAAAAAACACCAGTTGGAGACCAAGTATAAGGTAAGAGCTACTGAATGTTGTTATTTGAGGCTTTTTTCCATGAGAATTAGGACTATGGAAGTGTAAACGATAGTTTCATTAGAAGAAAGAAAGTGAACTTTATTTAACAAAAGACAATGGATAATTAATATTTGAGCTTCAGTTTCATAGGATCTCAGTAAACGGCCAAGAGCAGCAGGCACCCCAAGAGTTTGTAGACTCCTCGGGCAGGAGGACGGGCATCAGGCTGGGACTCAGGGTGGGGGCTCCCCGGGGAAGCAGATTGGAGAAGGGGAAGGTCCGCCATCTGAGCAGGGCTCTGGGGCCTCTTCCCGCTCCTGTCTGCCCTCCAGGCTGTCTCTGTCTCTGCAGTGAGAGACACTGAGGACAGAGAGGCTGCGGCAGTGGGAGGAAAGGAGCTGGCGGGGCCAGTGGCAGAGACAGTGCTGGCCCCGTGCTTGGGCGACGCGGGAAGAGGAGGTTTCAGTAAGAAGAGCTTCACTACAGATGCAGAGGAAGCAGCCAGGGATTGGCCGCCAGGGGCCAGCGGTTCCAAGGGTAGAAACGGACGCCGAGGGGCATCAAGGGTAGAGGTGTTTTTACACCCAGCCAACAGGATTCCCGCCACAGCCCGGCCAAGGATCGAACCGCTAAGGATTGTTGAGGGGCCTGGTCAGGTCTCATGCCTGGGGTTTTCTCAGTCAACGGATGTAGCGGGATTCTGCCTAAAAGTGGGCGAGGCGGGGGAGAGGGGGGCGGAGCTGAAGGATGAGGCTTCCGTGAGAAGAGCGCTCAGAGGAGTTAGGTCAAGGTCAGGCTTTGTCACTAGGATGAGCGACTGGGCAGGGAGCTAGGAGAGGGGCCGAGGGCAGTGCTCTGTACCCGCCCCAGCCGGCGTCTCCTCCACCTCGGCCTTGCCCCGATGAGCGAGCAGACTCTCTCCACTAAGTGCTTCTGCGGGAGCCGTGCTCAGGGTTCCATCACGGTTCCATCAGGGATCCTGAATGGGGGCCGCACTCTCCATTAGCGCTTTCCACCATCGTGGTGAGGCCCACATCTGCTCCAGTCAACCTGGAAGCCACTCTCCGTGTGTGGCTTTGAGCAGCTAAAGTGTAGCTCATGACCGAGACTGTGTGGTGGGCAGCATAGTGACCTCCCCAGAGAGGCACCTGCCTGACGTCCGCTGGAGTGAGCTTACACGGTAAAGCGCGGTGGGATAAAGTTGCTAATGGACTGAGCTTATCTAGAAGATGGTCCTGGATTCTCTGGGTGGACCCCACGCGATCACAACGGTCCTGCAGTGTGCAAGGGGCACAGGGACACTATCAGAGCGGGGCAGGGCGAGAGGGCCTCCACCAGCGGTCGCGGGCTTTTAGGACCCAGGGGCCATGAACCCTGAGAAATGTGAATCACTGTATTGTGCCCCTGAAACTACATAACGCTGGATGCTAATTACACTTCAATAAAAACATTCAAAAAGTGATTAAGTTAAAAATGCCTTCTATTACCCCCCCCCAAGGAGGTCATATTAACTCTTTTTTTAAAAAAAATGTTTTATTTCCTTTAGTTATGAATGCAACCCATAGTAGAGCTCACGGTAGAAAATGAGAGCAATATACAGGAAATGTACGTAGGAAAATATACAGAGGAACATCTAGTCAATCTCTACACGAGAAGATAATTAGTTATGTGCTTTCTTGCAATAGTTACTCCTAGTCAAAAGAGATATTTGGAAAAAAATATCTTTGGCCTGTCTTGCCCCGTGGCTGGGTCAGGGCGGGCCATGCCAGCCATGTCCGAGGGTTTAGAGTCTGTCGTGTTAGGCCATGGGGAGACTGGAGGACGTGCAGCAGGACAGGGGGTAACCAGGGGGCAGCCAGGAAGGTCCCTGTGCCTGCAGGAACAGCGCAGATCGGGAGGGGCAGTTGGAGTCAGAGACCCCACAGGAAGCCGGGAGGGGATAAGGATGGGGAGGTTCGAGGTGGCCGTACGTAGAGAGAGAGGCAGACAAGAGCCTTATAAGGGTGGTCTCCGGGATTCGGTGATTTGCTGAATGTATGATGAGGAGGACAAGGGATACCCCCACCTTTCCCGTGTTATAAACGGCCCTGGGAGGAGGCAGTGTTGAATAGGCATTTTCTAACTCGGCTCCTCTCGTCTCCCTGCGACAACTCCTTAAAGTAGGACCACTGAGTCCAAAAATCTGGTAGAGCTCTGGTAGGAGGCACTAAGCTCCTCACCTCTGCTTTCCTGCCCGAGTTCAGAGCTAAGAGGAAGAAGGCCAACGGGGCGAGTTACTGTGAGATTTATTCCCCACATGCATGCAGTCATAAGGTCTTCCCAGCCCTGGGCCTGGACCTAGGGACACTCCTGCCCCTTGTACACATGTGGCCCCTGTTGGCTTGGGCCTGGGGAGCAGAGCAGCACACATGCTTCCTCTGTCCGTTCCACTTCCAGGGAAGGTGGAGAAGGGCCAAGTTAAGCAGACTCCAGATGTGGCCACGGAGAAGAGTCCTTGAGGCCTGGGCCATAGTCATGACAATTTAGGATCCTCCTGGAAACCAGAGCAGGGGCCGAACTGCTTCCCCATGAAAGCAAGGAGTTTGATGCCGGCCATCATCTGGGCATCTCTATAGGCATGGCCAGATCTTGGACTGAAGGGTGTGTCATGTCCCTGGAAGAGAGGGTAGAAGGATAAAGCTCTGACTCATGGTGGAGAAAACTGGCTGGAACCACTTGACCACGTGATGAGGACTGATGTGGCTGGTGGTGTCGTGTGGACATCAGGCCCCCATGGAGGGTGGTGACCTCACACCCCAGTCGAACAAGGGAACATCAGGAAGCCCATAGGGGACAATCCACAGGAGCCTTGACTTAGACCCTCCAGATTGTCGAGTCACGGACCATAAGGAGGCAACGGGACGTGGCAGGTCAGTGGGAGCCTGGATGGGAGCCTGGACCGGAAAGGGGCAGAGGCTAGAAGTCCCAATAAAGTCTGAAGTCTAGTTAATAATAGTGTCCCCATGTTGATTTTGTTTTTTCCCAAAGTGCTTGACAACACGAGATGCAGTGGGGGCAGCGGGTGAGGACTGCGCCCACAGCATTTTCACAGCTTTCCAGTGATTCCAAAGTTGTTCTAAAATAAAAGGTCTATTTCATTTAGGGGAAAAAAAGCATTGTTTATTTGGAGACTTGGAGAGGAATACCGGGGCCTATGAAGGGTTTCCGGGCTGTGTGCCTGTATGAGTGAGCACTTCGTTCTGAAGAACGGGGAGGGGACCCTCTGGGGAGTTTTGAGTTTACATCTCAGGAAGGTAAGACTGGTGGAAGCTCCGAGCATGGGCTGTGGAGGTCGGGGACCAACTGAAGGCCAGTGCGGTAATGAAAGAGGCATGTTATGAGCGTCTGACCCAAGGCCTGTCAGTGGGGAGGAGACCCAGGGAACCAGCTTGCAGGGAGAAGTATCTGGGTTTGGTAAGAGACCCCACATGAGAAAAGAGGAGGCAGGGGAGCACTTGGCTGGATGCGGGGGCCGCTGGCCTGATGGGGAGAAGAGCAGCGGATCATGTGGTCACAGAGACTGGATTTGGTACCTGTGATGTCGGGGGACTATTCACAGGGGAGCCTCAAATCTTCGCTAGGACAAAGGAAGGCTCTGAGGCTAGGGGAATGGGTGCTCCTTATTAGGGTGTAGACGGAAAAGTTGGCCAAGCTCACGAAGTTGGGGACGATGACACTGGAGCATGGAGAGAGGAAAAGGAGCCAAGAGAAAGGAGAAAGTGGGGTTGAGAGCAAGAGAGCAGTGTTGGGGAAGCCAAGGGAGGAGACAGTGTCCAGAGCATGTCCCCCTGCATATCCACTGGTTCTTGGCTGACTCTGGGGCTCCTGAGTCATTTCTAACTGGAGGCTCATCCAATGGGATTTTAAATGATAAGCAGTTTTATTTGTGTAACCCTTCTCAGATGAGAGAGGCATACAGCATAGGTACCCTAAGCCTTCTAGGAGTATACCAGAAAACACTCTTCCCATGAGATTGATTTCCTCTAGTGACTTATCTTTAATTCAACAACAGAGGCAAAGAACCACTTGCTGTTCCCAAAGCGGCATTTATTCATGTCCTCTAGATGCCCTAGGGTTACATTACTTCATCCAGGTACAATTATTGCCAGGTTCCCACTGGCATCAGAAGCAAGACCCTTCAGTCCTCAGCAAGGCCAGTGGAAGGGGCGGCCTGGGGTGGCAGGGGTGGGGTGCATGGGCTGGAGGTTGCTGCTGCAATGGATTCCAGGGAATAAGAAGACATAGATATGACAGAAGTGATGGTGAGGCTTTGCTGGCCAGTCCCAGGAGGTCTGGCCCAGAAGCAAGGTCTCCATAAAGAACTATTGCTGGCTAGAATCCAAGCTGGAAATTAGGCCACGCTGGTGGAAGTACCTGATCTGCTCATAGGTTCTGGGGAATTGTCCCATGTCCAGGGTGTCTGGAGGGGTTCTGGGGTGCAGAAAAGCAGGCCATTAAATGCAGACTCTCAAATCTCTAGGACCAGAGTGCTAGTCTGAGAAACTAGGCAAAACTTAAGGAAAGAGGACATTGTCACTCTCTTGCCTCTCCTGTGATAAATTTCATGTGCAGACAATTGAATTTCAACTCCCCAGGGTCTGAAGGGAAACTGAGGAAAGGCTGTGGATATGTTCTCCCCCAGGCAAGACTGACCCCAGGCAAGGGTTAAGCTGTGGCTGGCAGGGGTACCCAGGCAGGGACTGACACTGACCAACTTCCCAGCTGCTGGTGATGATGGACAGCACCTAGCTTCGGGTCTCTTTCAGCTTCGTCAGTGTGGTCACTGTGACAGCGATACTGGGCTGAATGTCGCAGACTGTGATGACCAAGAAGCCGTCCAGGTCAAGTCGTGAGATCTGGGCATTGGCCCTCGGCCGTGCACTCCCGTTCAGACCTGAACAATTCAAGCTGCATTTGCATGAGCACGAGAAACAGGGTCCCTAGGGAGTGAGGAGAAGCCGAGGCTGTAGACAGAGGGGCAGCATTGGCCTACTTTACCCACTGAAGTGTATCTGGGAGCCGGGGAGTTTGCTGTGCTTAATTACCCACGACCTCTTTCCTTTTGCCTTTTTAGACATAAGTCCTTCTCTACTGCTGTCCCTGGGTTTCCTCTCAAATTAGGTCCTGTTGTAATTGCGTGGCACATACAATGGGATCTCTCTATAGAGCTGCAAGGATTTTCTGTACATCTTTCCAAGTGTAAATTTAGAAAAACCTGATTCAGGGCTATTACAGTGGTGTAAGTATCCAGTCTAACTCACCTTCAATGAAAGATTTAGATAAAGTTGTTAAATGAGTTCAACCAGAGCAGAACGATCCAAAAACAAAAACAAAAAACAAAAAACAAAAAAGAAAGAAAGAAAAAGAAAAAAAAATCACAAATATTTTTTTTTTCTTTTTCCAAAAAAAAAAAAAAAAATAAAATAAAAATCACAGCCCTTTTGAGTGCTCACTACAAAGGGTAGGCACACGGCTTGCAAGGAAGGGGCAAAGCGGGCTTTTTCTCTTCTGCCTAATCGCACACGGCAGCCGGCGTCTATCTCCAGGAGGGACTGGAGGCAACAACAAATGTGAATGTGCATCCCGGCCCCAGCATCAGGAACGTCACCAATCCTCAGCGAAATCCACACCCACCCTAAGCCGGCACCTGTGTCTGGAAGCTGCCCTCCGAAGACATCCTGAGCCCCAGCGGGAGAAAATGCAGGAGTCCTGCTTCCTCCTTCCACGGTTTACTGCCAAGCAGCAAGTGGGGTGTGTGCTCTCCAGCTCTGAAGACACAGCCTTGACAGTCTTCTTGTCTGGTTGTTGATTTTCCCAAGGACATTCTCTATTGCACTGAACGCTGGGAACACCCATCTTGAACCCCACAGGATCCCATCTGGGACCCTCCCCAAAGTGGCACTCAAATTCATTCCCCACTCCAGGACCATGGAAGCTGAGCAGGTGTCTTAGGTCACCCTGCGGTTAGCTTTAGACAATTGCTCTCGTTTTACCCCCTAGAGAATCTTCCCAGCCGTCCCCTCAGTGCTTCCTGCCTTCCATCATGGCCCATCAGCTGCAGCAGTAAGGTGGAAATCAGACTCCAAGGCATGCACAGATGGGCACTAAAATAATTTCTGGGCACGCTCGGACTATTCAGATGCACCCACGAGCACAAGACCACGGCTGCATACAGCCCAGGTTCCGGCGAGTATACCTCAAAAGACTTGAGGCGGTTGGTGAAGGCCCTTAGCTCCCTGGGGCCCTGGTGGGCAGCCTTGCTTGGACAGGGACGGGCAGCCAAGGAGGCCAGGTCACTAGGAAGACCCACTGTGTGTGCTGCACCCTGGAGGAGGGGCTCCCGAGGTACCCTCTTCTCGGGCTTCTCCGATGGCGCTCACAGCATCTTCTAGAGGGCCAGGGAATGGCGACAGGTGCAAAGATGGCTATGGGAGACCCGGCTTACTTGTCCTCTGTCTCCTTCCCTCCTTCCGCCTCTCGGCAGATCAGACAACAGCACTAAATTAAGGACGCAGGAGGCTCTTCAAGGAGGGCGGGGCCGCGTGACTTCTCTCCCTCCCCCTGGAGGCAGGGGCTTGCCTGGAGGAGAATCAGAGCGTCCAGCCAGGTGAAGTCAGGTCCACGGGATCAAGTTAGAAGATACAGCCCGAGTCAATTAGCACCTCAGCCTGAGGCCTTGATGCTAATTTATTTGTAGGTCCCATCGCCGTCTCTGCGCATGCTCTGTAAAGATCAATTATCGCTTCCTCCCAGGCCTGAGAAAATCAAGCTGACTCAAGCAGCTGCAGTCACTGTGCCTGTCCACTGGCCAGGAGACACCTCTCAGGAGAGACATGCTAGCAGTAATGAGCCTTTTGAGTGTTTTAATTTAAAAAAATAGCAATAAGAGCAACAGCTAGGATCAAAATTATTTCTTGGGATCCAGGTCTATGATGAGCAGCTCTTTAAAAGTACTTGAATTTTCTAACACTCTATCTTGATTTTCAAGAAGTGGTACAGTCATCCCAACTGAACCCAAGTCAACTATTTCATTATGAATTTTTGTATTTTTCCTGGATACATGTGTGACACTGAAAATATATAAAATAATGGGTATGCATTGATTTTTAATAAGGAAAAGGGAAAATTCTGTTAAAAAGTAAATCTATGAACATTGGCGTTCAGATGGCCCTGCCTTTCACTATGTCTGTATCTTTGGGGTAAATACCCAGTAGTGCAATGGCAGGGTCATAGGGTAGCTCTATTTTTAAATTCTTAAGGAATCTCTGCACTGTTTTCCAAAGTTGCTGCACCAACTTGCATTCCCACCAACAGTGTAAGAGGGTTCCCCTTTCTCCACATCCTCTCCAGCATTTGTTGTTTACGGTCTTGTTGATTTTGACCATTTTAACTGGTGTGTGAGGTGGTATCTTCAATGTGGTTTTGATTTGAATCTCCCTGATGGCTAGGGATGATGAACATTTTTTCATGTGTCTGTTAGCCCTTTTATGTCTTCATTGGAGAAGTGTCTGTTCATGTCTTATGCCCATTTTTTGATGTGATTATCTATCTGTTTTGTGTCTGTTGAGCTTGTGGCGTTCTTTATACATCCTGGATATCAGCCCTTTGTCTGTAATATCATTTGCAAATACCTTCTCCCATTCTGTGGGTTACCTCTTTGTTTTGTTGACTGTTTCCTTGCTGTGCAGAAACTCGTGATCTTGATGAAATCCTAAAAGTTCATTTTCACTTTTGTTTCCTTTACCTTTGGATACGTGTCTTATAAGAGGTTGCTGTGACTAGTGTTGAAGAGGTTATTTCCTATGTTCTCCTCTAAGATTCTGATGGATATCATATGCTGAGGTCTTTAATCCATTTCAAGTTTATCTTTGTGTATGGTGAAAGAAAATGATCAAGTTTCATTCTTCTACACATAGCTGTCCAGTCTTTTCAATAAATGGTGCCATTTATTGAAGAGACTGTCTGTCTTCCACTGGATATATTTTCCTGCTTTGTTGAAGATTATTTGACCATGAAGTTGAGGGCCAATATCTGGGCTCTCTACACTGTTCCACTGGTCTATGGGTCTGTTTTTGTGCTAGTACCATGCTGTCTTGGTGATCACAGTTTTGTAGTAAAGCTTGAAATCAGGCAACGTGATGCCCCCAGTTTTGTTTTTTTCTTTTTCAACATCCCCTTAACAATTCGGGGTCTCCTCTGGTTCCATACAAATTTTAGGATTGTTTGCTCCAGCTCTTTGGAAAACACCAGTGGAATTTTGATCTGAATGGCATTGAAAGTATAGATTGCTCTAGGCAGTATAGACATTTTAACAATGTTTATTCTTCTGATCCAAGAGCATGGAATGCTCTTCCATCTTTTTGTGTCTTCTTCCATTTCTTTCATGAGTGTTCTGTGGTTCCTTGAGTACAGATTTTTTACCTCTTTGGTTAGGTTTATTCCCAGGTATCTTATGGTTCTTGGTGCTATAGTAAATGGAATCAATACTCTAATTTCTCTTTCTATATTTTCATTTTTAGTATATAAGAAAGCAACTGATTTCTGTACATTGACTTTGTATCCTGCCACATTACGGAATTCCTGTATGAGTTTTAGTAGTTTGGGGTTGGAGTCTTTTGGGTTTTCCATATAAAGAATCATGTCATCTGCGAAGAGAGAGAGTTTGACTTCCTCATTGCCAATTTGAGTATCTTTTATTTCTCTTTGTTATCTGATTGCTATTGCTAGGACTTCTAATACTATGTTGAATAAGAGTGATGAGAGGAGGCATCCTCGTCGTGTTCCTGATCTCAAAGGGAAGGCTGTCAGCTTTTCCTCATTGAAGATAATATTTTCTGTGGGTTTTTCATAGATAGACTTTATGAGGTTGAGGAATGTTCCCTCTATCCTTATATTTTGAATTGTTTTAATCAGGAACAGATGCTGTATCATGTCAAATGCTTTTTCTGAATCAATTGAGAGGACCATGTGTTTTTTTCTCTCTTCTCTTAGTCACTAAACCGTGGAAAGAACCAAGATGCCATTCAACAGATGAATGGATAATGAAGATATGGTACATATATACTATGGAGTATTATGCCTCCATCAGAAAGGATGAATACCCAACTTTTGTATCAACATAAACAGGACTGGAAAAGATTATGCTGAGTGAAATAAGTCAAGCAGAGAGAGTCAATTATCATATGGTTTCACTTATTTGTGGAGCATAAGGAATAACATGGAGGCCATGGGGAGATGGAAAGGAGAAGTGAGTTGGGGAAATTGGAGGGGGAAATGAACCATGAGAGACTGTGGACTCTGAGAAACAAACAGAGGGTTTTGGAGGGGACAGGGGTGGGAGGTTGGGTGAGCCTGGTGGTGGGTATTATGGAGGGCATGGATTGCATGGAGCACTGGGTGTGGTGCATAAACAATGAATTCTGAAACACTGAAAAGAAATAAAAAAAATTAAAATTAAAAAAAAGAGAAATATTAAAGGAAAAAAAATCTTACTGAAGTTTGGTACCATGGACAAAAAAAGACATAAAAAACTGATACATATTTTGACAATGGAATTATATTTTTTTCTAAACATTAAATGAGTTTTTAAGTACTATGTTAGAAAATAATTAGAGATGTTCCAAATTATATACATAAAGCTATTTGTTACAGTGTTTTTAAAATCAGAAATTAGACACAACTTCTAGATCTAATAAGACAAGGGCTTAATAAATAGTGGTCCATTATGAACTCATTAAAAACTGCATTGTTGGAGATTTTAATGATGTGCTGAAATGCTTGGGTTCGTTTATTAAGTTAGAAGAGTGGGTTACATAACAGCCTCTGTCTTTTAGCCTGAAAGTTATAGGGAAAATGTATATACAGGAGCACCTGGATGGTTCAGTGAGTTAAGCACATGACTTTGATCAGGCCATGATCTCAGGGTCCCAGGATTGAGCCAAGTGTCAGGCTCCTGGCTAAGTGGGGAGTCTGCTTCTCCATTTCCCTCTGCCTCTCCCCTCTGTTCGTGTTCTCTCTCTCAAACTAATAAAGTCTTTAGAAAATGTATATACAACCAAAGAAAAGAAAGTATATAGAATTTTTAAAATGTGATTATTTTGGAATAGTTTAATGATTATTTTCATTTTCTTCCTTACACTTTCTTTTCCCCAAATCTATAATAAGGACTCATTAAATTTTGTCAGCAAAGAATTACACATATTATGCAAAAGTTAAATCTTTGCATACAGTATTTATTTATGTTTAACAGTTTTATAAGCTATTATTGACATTCATTATACTGTGTATATTTGAAGTGCATGATTTGAAAAAGTTTAGACATATGGATACACGGGTAAAACTAAGACCACAGTCCAGAGATAAATGTATCTATCATTGCTGGATTCTCATGTCCCTTGGCAATCTCTCCCTCTTGACACTCCCAACCTCTGTCCTACTCCTCTGCTTTCTGTTATTCTGCCACTTTAGAGTAACTCACATTTTATACAATTTTGTATAAATGGAATCATAAACAGTGTGCATGCTTCTTTTGTCTGGGGTCTTTCACTCAAGATTGACATTTTGAGATTATTCCAAATAGTGTATTAAAAGGGCCATGTATTCATTGTTCAGTTGTATATCATTATAAGGCTGGACCGCCTTGTTTATCCATTCACCTATTGATGGGTATTTGAGTTATTTCCCATTTTTGACAATTTTAAAAGAGCAAGGGTCAGTATTTGTGTATAAACCTTCGTAGGAATGTATGCTTTCAATTCTCTTGGGTAAATATATACAGGAGTGGAGTGGTGGGATCATATATATGCTAGCTGTGCTACACCTTTGAAGAATCGGCCACATTTGTTTCCACAGTGGTTGTAATATTTTTCATTTCTAATAGCGGTGAATGAGAGTTCCATTTGCTCTATGTCTTTGCCCAAATTTTGGTACAGTCAATTCTATTTTAAAATTTTAGTTCTTCTGGGCACCTGGGTGGCTCAGTTGGTTAAGCAACTGCCTTTAGCTCAGGTCATGATCCTGGAGTCCCAGGATCAAGTCCCACATCAGGCCCTCTGCTCATCAGGGAGCCGGCTTTTCCCTCTGTCCCTCACCCCTTTCATTCTCTCTCTCTCTCTCTCTCTCTCCTCTCTCTCAAATAAATAAAATCTTTAAAAGAAAAAATTAGTTCTTCTAATCTCAGGGTAATGACATTTCATCCTGGTTTTAATGTGTTAGGATTTTCCTAATGACTAATGACATTAAGCATCTTTTCATATGCTTGTTGACACTCCATATATCTTGAGGGAAGTGTCTATCAAATATTTTCAGAAGAGACTATTTCTCGGCTCATTGCATGGTACCAGCATTATCCTGATACCAAAGCCAGACAGACATGTTATAAGAAGAAACAGAAATAAATACCTCTAATGAGCATAGAAGCAAACATTTTAGAAAATATTTTAACAAATCTAGAACAATATTAAAAATAGTAATGTATCATAATTAAGAAGAGATCATTCTAGAATGCAACTTTTGTTTAACTTAAGTCATGTTCACCAACTAAGAAAGACAGACTACATGATAATCCCAAAAGATTCAGAAAAAATATTTAGCAAAATCGAACATTTACCCTTGATAAAAACTTTCAGCAAACTATGAATAAAGAAAAGTTGTCCAACTTGATAAAATGGACCTCTGAAGACATATCATACTTGGTAGGGAGAGACTGGATGCTTTTCTCTTAAGTTGAGAAACAAGAATGAGATGTCTTCTCTGCCACTTCTATTTGACAATGCACTGAAGGTGTAACCAGGGTAGCAAGGCACAAAAGAGAAATAAAATGCATTCTTCTCAGAAAGGAAGAAACTCTCTAAATCCCTGAATGACATGATCATGTATGTAGAAAATCCTGTGGACTCTACCAAAAAACTTCTAGAACCAAGAAATGAGTTTGGTAAGGTTGCAGGATAAAAGAGCAGTGTATAAAATCCATTATTACTTCCATATTATAGCACTGCACAATTGGATTTTGAAATGAAAAAATAAACACCATTTACAATAGCATTGGAAATGTGGAACATTCAGGGAAGGGTCTTAGAAAATGTGTGAGAGATCTGAAAACTGAAAACTAAACACGGTTCATAGAAATTCTAAAAGCACTAAATAAATGGATAGACAGACCATATTCATGGATCAGAAATTATCTCCCAAATTTCTCTTTAGATTCCACCACTTAATTCCAATAAAAATCTAAGCATCCTTTTAGTTTGTAGAAATTGACAAACTGATTCTCAATTTCATATGGAACTTCAAAGGCTCTAGAATGACAAATATGAAAAAAATAGAATTGTAAATATGTAACAGCTTTGGATGTTGACAGATGGTAACTGCACTTATCATGGTGATGACTTCCTGATATATATAATATTTTATGCCTTAAACTAATATAATGTTGTATGCCAACTACACTTCAATAAGAAAATAAATAGAAATAAAAATGCTGAAAAAAAATAGAAGAGCAAATGCAATTTTTAAAAAGAAGAACAGAGTGGAGAACTAAACTACCTTATTTTAGGACTCTATAATTATAAAGTCAAAATAACCAAGACAGTGTGGTGTTAATGTAAAGACAAATAAATAAATGAGTGGACTAAAGCAGACTCCCGACACAGACATACACATGCGTGGACACCTGAATTTCAGAAATGGTGCCGTTGGTTCAGTGCAGAAAAGGCAGTGGCAATACACACAGATAAAAAAGAAAAAGAGGGGTGCCTGGGTGGCTCAGTTGGTTAAGTGGCTGCCTCTGGCTCAGGTTATGATTGCAGGGTCCTGGGATCGCCCCGCATCGGGCTCCCTGCTCAACAGGGAGCTGCTTCTCTCTCTCTCTCTGCAGGCTGCTCTGCTTACTTGTGCTCTCTCTCTGTTGAATAAATAAATAAAATCTTAAAAAAAAAAAGGAATGAACAGACCCTTCTTTTTTATATCTCTCACCATACCCAAAACTGAATTCACAGTAGGTCACAGATGTGAGTATAAATCTAAACCAGTAAATCCCCTAGAAGGAAACACCAGGAAAAGCCTTTGTGTTCATGGGTTAGGCAAGATTCCTTAGACAACAAAAGGACAAATAAATAAATTGTATTTTATAAAATAAAAACCTTTTCCTTTTTCAAAAGCACTCTTTAGAGAACAATAATAAAAACCACAGATAGGGAGAAATTATTTGCAAATCACCTATCTGATAAAAGACTCACATCCAAAATACATAAAGAACTCTTAAAACTCGGCAATGAGAAAACAGACAGTCCATGTAAAAATGTTCTGTATTTATCTTTAAAATTATAATTAGCCATTTGATATAAGTCAAGGTATTGTTGTCATTTCAAACATGAGCTATTGAGTCAGAACGAAAAGCCTACAGGTAGCTTTTCATGCTTCAAATAACTGGCAGCTGAACTTTAACTGAAAATTCCTTTCTTCCCTTAAAATTGTCAGTAGAAGTAACAGAATATGAATCAGATATCCCACGGCTGTTTTGTGACTCACCAATTACTCCCCTTAGCTCAAGAGTGTAAGACATGATTGATACAAAATGTGTTTTAATCCCCGTGGGCAATTTTTGTGCAGATTGTATGTTGATCAGGGCTCTTTGTGGAATGGAGACCGAGGGATGGGAAAATGGGGAGAATGCCTTGACTTGCCACTGTGGGTCAGGTCGCAGCAGACCCGTAGGCCCGTGATGTCTCGGTGGTCCGTCCCAGGCTTCTGATGGACCATGGGCACTAAAGTAAGTTATGATGCTCATATATCCAGACCATTGTGTTGATTATTTCTGTAAACTATTTATAAAAGGTTGGGTGGTTTTAGATCGTCTTGTACATACAAGAGGAGGTAAATCTGATAGACTATTATTCTTAGGTGGTTAAGACAGCCGGCACGTTGCACCAAGTGTTTATTTTTGTCCTAAGCACCTGCATATTCTGCGATGTGAATTTCCTTGAAAGCAAATCCACAGAATGCTGACATGGGACTGCTAATTACCCTGGAGGACAGAAACGTGCTCTCTCTACCTGGGATACGGTGGGTCCTTAGCCAACTGGGTGTTACTTCAGATTGTTTTGGCCAGATGGAGTTTAAGATAAAAGCTGGTATCAATAATTTTCTCATTGTTCAGGAAATCTCAAGTACTGGCGGCTAACACACAACCAGGTTGATAAGAGCAGATGTACAGATTCAATAAATGCTGATTTTTTTCAAATCAGAACATTCCCTATAACTTTGGTTTGCAGTAAGTGCAAAGTGTCCTAGGAAAGCAGCCACACTCCTTTAGAAGTGAGATCCCAAGGCAACGGATGACCCATAGGAAACTCAGGGGTAGGTGAGTGAGTGGTTGGGTCTTTTCATGCACAGGATAGTCTTCCTCCATGAACTCCTCCATGATCAGTCACACAGCTGAGGGAATGAGACCAGGGAGAAGCTGACTGTGTTAGAGGGAAAGATGGTTCCAGGTCTCTCAGAGAAGCCTGCAGCATGGAAGTCATGGGCCTCGCTTTTGGATGGTGCTGTTCAGTCTCTTAACTTTGCTTAGGAACATTTCAAGGCACAGTAATTTCCAGAAACAGAGTGGAATCTCTTGGGATACTGGTCATTCCTTCTTTGGGTGGTTTGCTGGTAGCTCTGGAGGGCAGAGCCTTGTCCCGGAGCTGTGTGCAGCACTTGAGCTCACCCCGGGTTCACACTCTGCTCCTTGCTCCTTTGTGCAGTGAGCACTGCGAGTGCCATTTTTCACATGCCTTTCTCCTGGACCTTCATTAATGTGTGCTCGATTTCTTGATGGGAATGTCTGGGTGTCGGGTAGGACCTTTTGGGAAAGAGAAGGGTAACTGATGTTTATAGGCTCACCACCCATGTCAGTCACAATTCTCCCCACCCACATGTTTTCCCCTCTTTACAACATGGAGCAGTGGGGTTTATGAGCTCATGTTACAGATGAGCACACTGAGGCTCAGAGAGCTCAGTTAAGTGAGGTAGTGAAGTCCACACAAGCAGTAAGTAGAAAATACTGGGGGGCGGGAGGAGTCAAGATGGCAGAGAAATAGCAGGCTGAGGCTACCTCAGGTAGCAGGAGATCAGCTAGATAGCTTATCTAAACATTGCAAACACCTACAAATCCAAGAGAAGATATCGAAGAGAAGAAGAGCAGCAATCCTAGAAACAGAAAATCAACCACTTTCTGAAAGGTAGGACTGGCGGAGAAGTGAATCCAAAGCCACAGGAAGATAGACCGCGGGGGAGGGGCCGGCTCCCAGCAAGCGGCAGAGCAACAGAGCACAAAATCAGGACTTTTAAAAGTCTGTTCCGCTGAGGGACATCACTCCAGAGGCTAAACCAGGGTGAAGCCCACGCAGGGTCAGCGTGGCCCCAGGTCCCGCAGGGTCACAGAAGGATCGGGGGTGTCTGAGTGTCACAGAGCTTACAGGTATTAAAAGGAGGAAGCTGACTACAGAGACAGAGCCGACAGTGAGCTCCCAGCTCGGGGTTACCTTGAACCGGTCACAGCCTGGGTGAGCTCAGAGCGCGGCCGGAGGCCAGGGAGACAGGAGTGATTAGGCGCTATTCTCTGAGAGGGCACTGAGTAGTGGGGCCCCGAGTGCTTGGCTTCTCCGGGCCGGAGACTGAGAGGCCGCCATTTTCATTCCTGTCCTCTGGAACTCTACGGAAAGGAAAGCGCTCAGGAAACAAAAGCTCCGGAAAGCGAACCCGAGCAAATTACTCAGCCCGGCCCTGGTAAGGGCAGTGCAATTCTGCCTGGGGCAAGAGGTAAAAAAACAAAGCCACTTGAGAATCATTACAACAGGCCCCTCCCCCAGAAGATCAACAAGAAATCCAGCCAGGACCAAGTTCACCTACCAAGGAGTGCAGATTCAATACTAAGGAGAACAGCAGAATTCCAGAGGAGGAGAAAGCAAAGCATTGAACTTATGGCTTTCTCCCCATGATTCATTAGTCTTGCAGTTAATTTAATTTTTTTTTTCATTTTTTTTTCTTCTGCTGCTAAAATTTTTTTTAACTTTTACCCTTTTCTTTCTTAACTTTTTTAACTAGTTTCATATATATATATATATATATATATATATATATATATTTCTTTTTTATATTTTTTCTTTATTCATTTTCTTTTTTTTTAATTGTTTTTTTCTGAACCTCTCTTTATCCCCTTTCTCTTCCCAATCATTTGGGGTCTCTTCTGATTTGGTTAAAGAGTATTTTCCTGGGGTCTGTGCCACCTTTTTAGTATTTTACTTCCTCCTTCATATACTCTTATCTGGACAAAATTACAAGGCGGAAAAATTCACCACACAAAAAAAACAAGAGGCAGTATTGAAGGCTAGGGACCTAATCAATACAGACATTGGTAATATGTCAGATATAGAGTTCAGAATGATGATTCTCAAGGTTCTAGCTGGGCTCGAAAAAGGCATGGAAGATATTAGAGAAATCCTCTTGGGAGATATAAAAGCCATCTCTGGAGAAATAAAAGAACTAAAATCTAACCAAGCTGAAATTTAAAAAGCTATTAATGAGATACAATTAAAAATGGAGGCTCTCACTGCTAGGATAAATGAGGCAGAAGAAAGAATTAGTGATATAGAAGACCAAATGACAGAGAATAAATAAGCTGAGCAAAAGGGACAAACAGCTACTGGACCATGAGATAAGTGGCACCATAAGACAAAAAACATTAGAATAATTGGGATTACAGTAGAATAAAAAAGAGAGAGGGTAGCAGAAGGTATATTGGAGGGAATTATTGGAGAGAATTTCCCTAATATGGCAAAGGGAACACTATCAAAATCCAGGAGGCACAGAGAACCCCCTCAAAATCAACAAGATAGGTCCACACCCCGTCAGCTACTAGTAAAATTTACAAGTCTTAGTGACAAAGAGAAAATCCTGAAAGCAGCCTGGGAAAAGAAGTCTGTAACATACAATGGTAAAAATATTAGATTGCAGCAGACTTATCCACAGAGACCTCGAAGACCAGAAAGAGCTGGCATGATATATTCAGAGCACTAAAGGAGAAAAACATGCAGCCAAGAATACTATATCCAGCTAGGCTATCATTGAAAATAGAAGGAGAGATAAAAAGCTTCTAGGACAAACAAAAACTGAAAGAATTTGCAAACACCAAACCAGCTCTATAGGAAATATTGAAAGGGGTCCTCTAAGCAAAGAGAGAGCCTAAAAGTAGTAGATCAGAAAAAAACAGAGACAATATACACTAACAGTCACGTTATAGGCAATACAATGGCACTAAATTCATATCTCTCAATAGTTACCCTGAATGATAAAGGGCTAAATACCCCAATCAAAAGACAAAGGGTATCAGAATGGATAAAAAACCAAAACCCATCTATATGTTGCCTACAAGAAACTTATTTCAGACCCAAAGAAACCTCCAGATTTAAAGTGAGGGGGTGGAAAACAATTTACCATGCTAATGGACATCAGAAGAAAGCAGGGGTGGCAATCCTTATATCAGATCAATTAGATTTTAAGTCAAAGAGTATAATAAGAAATGAGGAAGGACACTATATCATACTCAAAGGGTTGTCCAACAAGAAGATATAACATTTTTAAATATCTATGCCCCTAACGTGGGAGCAGCCAACTATATAAACCAATTAATAAAAAATTCAAAGAAACACATCAACAATAATACAATAATACTAGGGGACTTTAACACTCCCCTCACTGAAATGGACAGGTCATCCAAGCAAAAGATCAACAAGGAAATAAAGGCCTTAAATGACACACTGGACCAGATGGACATAACAGATATATTCAGAACATTTCATCCCAAAGCAACAGAATACACATTCTTCTCTGGTGCACATGGAGCATTCTCCAGAATAGATAACACCCTCGGTCCTAAATCAGGTCTCAACTGGTATCAAAAGATTGGGATGATTCCCTGCATATTTTTAGACCACAGTGCTCTGAAGCTAGAACTCAATCACAAGAAGAAATTTGTAAAGAACCCAAATACATGGAGACTAAACAGCATCCTTCTAAAGAATGAGTGGGTCAACCAGGAAATTAAAGACGAGTTGAAAAAATTCATGGAAACAAATGATAATGAAAACACAACAATTCAAAATCTGTGGGACACAGCAAAGGCAGTCCTGAGAGGAAAATATACAGTGGTACAAGCTTTTCTCAAGAAACAAGAAAGGTCTCAAGTACACAACCAAACCCTACACCTAAAGAAGCTGGAGAAAGAACAATAAAGAAACCCTAAACCCAGCAGGAGAAGAGAAATAATAAAGATCAGATCAGAAATCAATGAAATAGAAACCAAAAAAAACAATAGAACAAGTCAATGAAACTAGGAGATTGTTCTATGAAAGAATTAAGATTTATAAACCCCTGGCCAGACATATCAAAAAGAAAAGAGAAAGGACCCAAATAAACAAAATCATGAATGAAAGAAGAGAGATCACAGCTAACACCAAAGAAATATAAACAATTATAAGAACATACCATGAGCAACTCTATGCAAACAAATTTGACAATCTGGAAGAAATGGATGCATTTCTAGAGACATATAAACTACCACAACTGAACCAGGAAGAAATAGAAAACCTGAACAGACCCATAACCAGTAAGGAGATTGAAACAGTCATCAAAAATCTCCAAACAAACAAAAGCCCAGGGCCAGACGGTTTCCCAGGGGAATTCTACCAAACATTTAAAGAAGAATTAACTCCTATATTCCTGAAACTGTTCCAAAAAATAGAAATGGAAGGAAAACTTCCAAACTCATTTTATGAAGCCAGCATCACCTTGATCCCAAAACCAGACAAGGATCCCATCAAAAAAGAAAACTACAGGCCAATATCCTTGATGAACACAGATGCAAAAATTCTCACCAAAATACTAGCCAATAGGATTCAACAGTACATTAAAAGGATTATTCACCACGACCAAGTGGGATTTATTCCAGGGCTGCAAGGTTGGTTCAACATCCGCCAATCAATCAGTGTGATACAATATATTAATAAAAGAAAGAACAAGAACCATATGATACTCTCAATAGATGCTGAAAAAACATTTGACAAAGTAGAGCATCCCTTCCTGATCAAAACTCTTCAAAGTGTAGGGATAGAGGGCACATACCTTAATATTATCAAAGCCAGCTATGAAAAACCCACCACAAATACCATTCTCAATAGAGAAAAACTGAAAACTTTTTCTGCTAAGGTCAGGAACATGGCAGGGATGTCCATTATCACCACTGCTGTTCAATATAGTACTAGAAGTCCTAGCCTTAGCAATCAGACAACAAAAGGAAATTAAAGGCATCCAAATCAGCAAAGAGGAAGTCAAACTATCACTCTTCGCAGATGATATGATACTATATGTGGGAAACCCAAAAGGCTCCACCCCAAAACTGCTAGAATTTATACAGGAATTCAGTAAAGTGTCAGGATATAAAATCAATGCACATAAATCAGTTGCATTTCTCTATACCAACAACAAGACAGAAGAAAGAGAAATTAAGGAGTCAGTCCCATTTACAATTGCACCCAAAACTATAAGATACTTAGGAATAAACCTAACCAAAGAGGCTAAGAATCTATACTCAGAAAACTATAAAGTACTCATTAAAGAAATTGAGGAAGACACAAAGAAATGGAAAAATGTTCCATGCTCCTGGATTAGAAGAACAAATATTGTGCAAATGTCTATTCTACCTAAAGCAATCTAAATACGTAATGCAATTCCTATCAAAATACCATCCATTTTTTCGAAGAAATGGAACAAATAACCCTAAAATTTATATGGAACCAGAAAAAATCTCGAATAGCCAAAGGAATATTGAAAAAGAAAGCCAAAGTTGGTGGCATCACAATTCCAGACTTCAAGCTCTATTACAAAGATGTCATCATCAAGACAGCATGGCACTGGCACAAAAACAGACAAAATGATCAATGGAACAGAATAAAAAGACCAGAAATAGACCCTCAACTCTCTGGTCAGCTAATCTTCGACAAAGCAGGAAAGAATGTCCAATGGAAAAAAGACAGTCTCTTCAATAAATGGTGTTGGGAAAACTGGACAGCCACATGCAGAAAAATGAAATTGGACCATTTCCTTACACTACACACGAAAATAGACTCAAATGGTTAAAGGACCTCAATGTGAGAAAGGAATCCATCAAAATCCTTGAGGAGAACACAGGCAGCAACCTCTTCGACCTCAGCTGCTGCAACATCTTCCTAGGAACATCGCCAAAGGCAAAGGAAGCAAGGGCAAACATGAACTATTGGGATTTCATCAAGATCAAAAGCTTTTGCACAGCAAAGGAAACAGTTAACAAAATCAAAAGACAACTGACAGAATGCGAGAAGATATTTGCAAATGACATATCAGATAAAGGGCTAGTGTCCAAAATCTATAAAGAACTTAGCAAACTCAACAATCAAAGAACAAATAATCCAATCAAGAAATGGGCAGAAGACATGAACAGACATTTCTGCAGAGAAGACATCCAGATGGCCAACAGACACATGAAAAAGTGCTCCACATCACTCGGCATCAGGGAAATACAAATCAAAACCACAATGAGTTATCACACCAGTCAGAATGGCTAAAATTAACAAGTCAGGAAATGACAGATGCTGGCAAGGATGCGGAGAAAGGCCAACCCTCCTACACTGTTGGTGGGAATGCAAGCTGGTGCAGCCACTCTGGAAAACAGCTTGGAGGTTCCTCAAAATGTTGAAAATAGAACTACCCTATGACCCAGCAATTGCACTACCCTGAAGATTCAAACGTAGTGATCCGAAGGGGCACATGCACCCAAATGTTTATAGCAGCAATGTCTACAATAGCCAAACTATGGAAAGAACCTAGATGTCCATCAACAGATGAATGGATAAAGAAGATGTGGTATATATACACAATGGAAGACTGTGTAGCCATCAAAGGAAATGAAATCTTGCCATTTGCGACAACGTGGATGGAACTAGAGCCTATCATGCTTAGCGAAATAAGTCAAGTGGAGAAAGACAACTATCATATGATCTCCCTGATATGAGGAAGTGGAGAGGCTACGTGGGGGGTTAAGTGGGTAGGAGAAGAATCAATGAAACAAGATGGGATTGGGAGGGAGACAAACCATAAGTGACTCTTAATCTCACAAAACAAACTGAGGGTTGCTGGGGGGAGGGGGGTTGGGAGAGGAGGGTGGGGTTATGGACATTGGGGAGGGTATGTGCTATGGTGAGTGCTGTGAAGTGCATAAACCTGGCAATTCACAGACCTGTACCCCTGGGGATAAAAATACATTATATGTTTATAAAAAACAAACAAAAAAAAATTTAAAAAGAAAATACTGGAACCAAACTTAGGTCTGAGATTTTCTAAAGCCAACTTACTTCTTAAATTTACTCATTGAAACACATTGTGGTTGGACATTTGCTACATGTCAGGGACTGCTCAAGGTGCTAGAAATATAACAAAGAACAAAACAGATAGAAGTTTCTGCTCACATAAACCTTCCATTCTAGTGGGATCAGACAGACAATAAGCAAGATAAGTAGAATATGTTACACTGTCTTGACAGATGCAAAGGGTGAAGTTGAGAAACACTAGGATGAGGGCTGGCATTCATTTATTTTTTTATTTTACTTTTTTAGATTTTATTTATTTATTTATTTGAGAAAAAGAGAGCATGAGAGTGCAAGTGGGGGTAGGGGCAGAGGAAGAGGATCCCCAGCAGGCTTCATGCTAAGCCCGGAGCCTGATGTGGGGCTCGACCCCAGGACCCCAAGATCATGACCTGAGCTGAAGTCAGACGCTTCACAGAGTGAGCCCCCCAGATGCTCCCAGATACAAATTTTTAAATCACTTCATTATTCTGGTGCCTGAAGGATCAACGTTCTGTTTCCATTCCATGCTCAGCCAAGTTACATTAGAAATGTCCTCAGGGCATGCCGGCGTATTATGTTTGCACGTTTGGTTTGTTTCCTGCTTGCTTGAGATGACAGACTGATATCCAGACCCAGACCGTAGACCAGAGTCTAATTCTGGCCTTTGCTGACAGAGACTCTGCTTCTCTGACTGGAATGCTTGCCTTGCTCAGTACTGGTGTTGGCCCTGCTGCCTGCCTTCCGCTCCTGGTGGCCTTTCCTGAGTTACTGGTCAACACCTCCTGGGACGCAGTTCCCCTTCCAAAGGCTGAGCTGTTTAAACTCCCCAAGGCCTGCTGTCCTCCCCTCCTTAGCCTGGGGCCGGCCTTCCTGGCTGCAGTGGTGGCTTCTGCTTGGAGTCTTCCTTCTCCCTGGCTCCTGCTTTGTGCACGGCTACCTCGGCGGTGAATTCCATGTTCCCCTCCAAGCCTGTGGAGGACCGTTGGATTCTCAGAGCCCTGTAGCTTAGAACCCAGCTCTCTTACAAGTGCAGCGCTGCTGAATACGAAACACCAGTGAGCCGCACAGGCAGTTGCGGGGTAGGGCTGCAGTTACTGCAGTCGAAAACAGAAAGCAAAGGAGCATCGTGACAACCTCCGTACACGGTCTGACCCTGTATAGCTGTGGAGCTTGAAGAACATGGTTGACTCCAAGCTTAAGAGTCAATCAGTGATTTCATGATTTTCACAATATTTCTGAGGACAAAATAAGAGAAGGGGATATAATTAGGCAAGCAGATGGAAGGAAGGAAGGAAACAATGAGGAAAGGAACAGAGAGAAAGAAAGAAAGGAGAAAACTGGGTAGATTTTTAGTAGAACTTACTGAGGACTACAATTGGTAGTAGTGCAGTTCAAGATTCAATGAGAAAGGAATTAATCCCTGCACCTTAAGGGTGAGGGCCAGAGTAAATGCAATATTGTTGCATTATGTAATTTCTGAAACTAGATGGCACATGTTTTTGGAAATGGGCCGCCGATGGGGCGGATCCGGACGTCCATGCGCAGCGGGGTATCTGGTCTACTCGACACTGCTCCGTCCAGGGTCATGACAGGCGTGTGGTCCGGGATGACTCACTCCCGAGTACGTTCCTGGTAAAAGAATATTGACTTGAGAGCCTTTCAGTGCTCAGTTTCCATGTTCTCAGCCAGACAGAATTTCATAGAGAATAAGGTAGGGAATGGAGGAGCACTCCGCTGGGAGAGGACGCCGGGTGGGTCCCGTCTTTCCTTCCAGGCGTCTGCACCTGCCCTTCATGCTCATGCCGTGTGGCCCCACAGCGCCCCGGGAGGAGCTGGGCCCCTCCCTGTCAGCTCACTTAACTCACCGTGTCTTCCACCCTCACGCCTGTCAAGGATTTCAGCTCCAGGGGGGTTTTCCGCTTAGGCAAGAAATAAGTACCAGAGTACTAACCTCTTAAAACACGTATTTTTATATGGCTTTTTCAATAGAAAAATCTCAAGCAAAACCTCTATTGATAATGACTTTAATGAAAATCACACAATCTTGAAAGACACGTCATACTTTTAAGTTTTATTTAGCATGCAGTTGATTATTATAAAGATAACAATTCTTTGGCCTTATTAAACAGATAAAGCATAGAGCTCTGAATTGAGGAAATGAGAGAGATTCACGAGAAGATGGAATGGACTTTTAACAGGATTTTGAAGTCAAATTGCATTAAGATTATCAAGGAAATAAGAATGGTTGAGGATTTCACATATGAAGTGGTTTAAGTCACCTTCACAGTTGAGAGCCCCTTGGACTTAAAGTGGATTATTTCTCCTCCACTATTCATCCCATAGTGAATGAATACCAAAATGCTTTCCATTTTTCTCAATTACTGCATCCTTTTAAAATATGTTAAGGTAAGTGGGTCAGAATTGCTTTCCCAGTAGTTCAAAAGAGCTTCCTTTATTTGGACCAGGATAGAGCCCCTGATACTCCAATGTGAATGGCTACTAATTGAGGTATAGATAAAACACATCCTGGAGGGGCGCCTGGGTGGCTCAGTGGGTTAAGCCTCTGCCTTCGGCTCAGGTCATGATCCCAGGGTCCTGGGATCGAGCCCCACATCTGGCTCTCTTCTCAGCAGGGAGCCTGCTTCCTCCTCTCTCTCTGCCTGCCTCTCTGCCTACTTGTGATCTCTGCCTGTCAAATAAATAAATAAAATCTTAAAAAAAAAATCCACATCCTAGAAAATCACATAGCAATGCAATCTGTGTGATTCCCTTAGTCCTGTGTTTTTTAATGTATTATGAAAAATTTTAACCTTTCAAAAATAAACTAATAGAGTGGATACCTGTATATCCATCATCAAATTTAACAGTTATCAAAAATTAGTTACACTTCTTATTTTATTTATCTATTTTTTAGGTAGGTTCCATGCCTAAGATGGAGCTTGAGCTCACCGCCTTGAGATTAAAAGGGTCATGTGCTCCACTGCTAAGCTAGCAGGGTGTCCCTTTGCAATTCCTTTTTTCTTTTTTTTAAAGATTTTATTTATTTATTTATTCATGGTGAGTGTTTTCCCAGGGATCTCTGACATCATGAACAATATTTTCCAAGCAGATAAAATAGTTGTTTTGAATATCTAGTGACCTTCCATTTTGGAGAAACTGTGTGTCAAAATCCCATTTGCTTACTGTTCTTGGCCAAGCCCAGGACGATGACATCGGTACCAGCAAACAAGCCCCTGGTCCGGCTGAAGCAGCCTTGCTCCCCTCTCCCACCTGGATTCTGGAGACACCCGTGAGATGTGGGGTCTATGACTCAGACCTCACGTCCTGCTCTGTCATACCAGTCCTTGGAGGAAGCATCCTGCTAGACCCGATCAACACAGCCATGGATTTGTATTTGAACATATTTGTTGCGTATTTGTTTGTATTTCTTTCCCCCATGGAATTGTAAACTCCATGAGAATAAAGATCTAGTCTGACTTCTGTAATCTGGGGGCCTACTGCCTACAGGAACGTTGATGTATAGTAGCACCTCAGTAAATACCTCTTGAGTAGGATAAATAACTTTGTGAAAAGACAGAAAAATATAATTTTTGTATCTTCATTTTTCAAGTTCTGACATTGAGAAGATCTAAACCGCTGAAGTATATGGGCACTTAAATTCTTAATGATTAAGAGATTGCTTGAATACATATTTAAGTAGTTATTTTTCTCAAGATCCTTTATCTGGTTCCACATATTGAGGTGTAGAAGTGGATTAGCATCTGAAGTTGATACAATTAGAGATGCCTTCTCCTTGAACTTCAGGTCAGTTTCTCTCCTTATGGGATCCCAAAGCAACGACATCAGCCCTATTTGGCAGGTAAGGCTTCCCAGGAAAAACACATCTATTTTATTTGTAAGGAAGATGAAAGATCACACAATCTATGAGGCGCCTGGGTGGCTCAGTGGGTTAAAGCCTCTGCCTTCGGCTCAGGTCATGATCCCGGGGTCCTGGGATCGAGCCCCGCATCGGGCTCTCTGCTCAGCAGGGAGCCTGCTTCCCC